>NC_029774.3:74089037-74090389 GCF_000817695.3 Arachis duranensis | reverse complement strand
CATTGAAAATACATAAGAACAAGGTCTAGGCATGGCCGAGAGGCCAGCCCCCATGATCTAAGAACTAGACGTCCAAAGATAAAAATACAATAGCAAAAGGTCCTATTTATAGAGAACTAGTAGCCTAGGGTTTACAGAAATGAGTAAATGACGTATAAATCCACTTCCGGGTCCACTTGGTGTGTGCTTGGGCTGAGCATTAAAGCATTTTCGTGTAGAGACTCTTCTTGGAGTTAAACACCAGCTTTTGTGCCAGTTTGGAAGTTTAACTCCCATTCTTGTGCCAGTTCCGGCGTTTTACGCCAGATTTCTTGAGCTGACTTGGAACGCCTGTTTGGGTCGTCAAATCTCGGGCAAAGTATGAACTATTATACATTGCTGGAAAGCCCAGGATATCTACTTTCCAACGCAGTTGAGAGGGTGCAAATTGGGCTTCTGTAGCTCCAGAAAATCTACTTCGAGTCTAGGGAGGTTAGAATCCAACAGCATCTGCAGTCCTTTTCAGCCTTTGAATCAGATTTTTGCTAAGGTCCCTCGATTTCAGCCAGAAAATACCTGAAATCACAGAAAACACACAAACTCATAGTAAAGTCCAGAAAAGTGAATTTTAACTAAAAACTAATAAAAATATAATAAAAACTAACTAAAACATACTAAAAACATACTAAAAACAATGCCAAAAAGCGTATAAATTATCCGCTCTTCACAACACCAAACTTAAATTGTTGCTTGTCCCCAAGCAACTGAAAATAAAATAAGATAAAAAGAAGAAAATATGCAATTAATTCCAAAAACATCTATAAAGATCAGTTTTAATTAGATGAGCGGGGCTTTAGCTTTTTGCCTCTGAACAGTTTTGGCATCTCACTTTAACCTTTGAATTTCAGAATGATTGGCTTCTCTAAGAACTCAGAATCCAGATAGTATTATTGATTCTCCTAGTTAACTATGATGATTCTTGAACATAGCTACTTTATGAGTCTTGGCCGTGGCCCAAAGCACTCTGTCTTCCAGTATTACCACTGGATACATACATGCCACAAACACATAACTGGGTGAACCTTTTCAGATTATGACTCAGCTTTGCTAGAGTCCCCAATTAGAGGTGTCCAGGGTTCTTAAGCACACTCTTTTTGCCTTGGATCATGACCCTTTTTTTTTCTCTCTTTTTTTTCTTTTTTTCTTTTTTTTGTGTATTCACTGCTTTTTCTTGCTTCAAGAATCATTTTTATGATTTTTCAGATCCTCAGTAACATGTCTCCTTTTTCATCATTCTTTCAAGAGCCAACATTCATGAACAACAAATTCAAAAGATATATGCACTGTTCAAGCATACATTCAGAAGTCAAAGT
>NC_029774.3:74081526-74088954 GCF_000817695.3 Arachis duranensis | reverse complement strand
ATTTAAGAAAGGTGATGGATTCATAGGACATTCATAACTTTAAGGCATAGACACTAAGACACTAATGATCATAAGACACAAACATAGATAAAGATAAGCATAACTTTTGAAAAACAGGAAAATAAAGAACAAGGAGACTAAAGAACGGGTCCAACTTAGTGATGGCGGCTTGTTCTTCCTCTTGAAGATCTTATGGAGTGCTTGAGCTGCTCAATGTCTCTTCCTTGTCTTTGTTGCTCCTCTCTCATGATTCTTTAATCTTCTCTAATTTCATGGAGGAGAATGGAATGTTCTTGGTGCTCCACCCTTAGTTGTCCCATGTTGGAACTCAACTCTCCTAGGGAGGTGTTGATTTGCTCCCAATAGTTTTATGGAGGAAAATGCATCCCTTGAGGCATCTCAGGGATTTCATGATGAGTGAGATCTCTTGTTTGCTCCACCCTTTTCTTAGTGATGGGCTTTTCCTCATCAATGAGGGTGTCTCCCTCTATGTCAATTCCGACTGAATAACAGAGGTGACAAATGAGATGAGGGAAGGCTAACCTTGCCAAGGTAGAGGACTTGTCTACCACCTTATAAAGTTCTTAGGATATAACCTCATGAACTTCTACTTCCTCTCCAATCATGATGCTTTGAATCATGATAGCCCGCTCTATAGTAACTTCAGACCGGTTGCTAGTGGGAATGATTGAGCGTTGGATAAACTCCAACCATCCTCTAGCCACGGGCTTGAGGTCATGCCTTCTTAGTTGAACCGACTTCCCTCTTGAATCTCTCTTCCATTGAGTGCCCTCTTCACAAATGTCTATGAGGACTTGGTCCAACCTTTGATCAAAGTTGACCCTTCTAGTGTAAGGGTGTTCATCTCCTTGCATCATAGGCAAGTTGAATCCCAACCTTACATTTTCCGGACTAAAATCTAAGCATTTCCCTCGAACCATTGTAAGCCAATTCTTTGGGTCCGGGTTCACACTTTGATCATGGTTCTTGGTTATCCATGCATTGGCATAGAACTCTTGAACCATTAAGATTCCGACTTGTTGAATGGGGTTAGTAAGAACTTTCCAACCTCTCCTTCGGATCTCATGTCGGATCTCCGGATATTCACTCTTTTTGAGTTTGAAAGGGACCTCGGGGATCACCTTTTTCATGGCCACAACTTCATAGAAGTAGTCTTGATGCACCCTTGAGATGAATCTCTCCATCTCCCATGATTTAGAGGTGGAAGCTTTTGCCTTCCCTTTCCTCTTTCTAGAGGTTTCTCCGGCCTTAGATGCCATAAATGGTTATGGAAAAACAAAAAGCAATGCTTTTACCACACCAAACTTAGAAGGTTTGCTCGTCCTCGAGCAAAAGAAGAAAGAAGAGAGTAGAAGAAGAAGAAAAAGAGGAGATGGAGGAGGCTTTGTGGTTCGGCCAAGGGGGAGAAGTAGTGTTTAGGTTGTGTGAAAATGAAGGAGTGAAGATGGGTTTATATAGGAGTGGAGAGGGGGTGTATGGTTCGGCCAGAATGGTGCCAGACTGGGCGTTAAACGCCCATTTGCTACCCTTACTGGCGTTTAAACGCCAGCAAGTTTTCCTCCAGGATGTGCTATTTTTCTTTCTGTTTTCATTCTGTTTTTGCTTTTTCATTTGATTTTGTGACTTCCCATGATCATCAACCTATAGAAAACATAAAATAACAAAGGAAATAGATAAATATAACATTGGGTTGCCTCCCAACAAGCACTTCTTTAATGTTAGTAGCTTGACAGTGGGCTCTCATGGAGCCTCACAGATACTCAGAGCAACATTGGAACCTCTCAACACCAAACTTAGAGTTTGAATGTGGGGGTTCAACACCAAACTTAGAAGTTGGTTGTGGCCTCCCAAAACCAAACTTAGAGTTTGACTGTGGGGGCTCTGTTTGACTCTGTTTTGAGAGAAGCTCTTCATGCTTCCTCTCCATGGTTACAAAGGGATATCCTTGAGCCTTAAACATAACGGATTCTTCATTCACTTGAATAATTAATTCTCCTCTGTCAACATCAATCACAGTCTTTGCTGTGGCTAGGAAGGGTCTGCCAAGGATGATGGATTCATCCATGCACTTTCCAGTCTCTAGGACTATGAAATCAGCAGGGATGTAATGGTCTTCATTCTTTACCAGAACATCCTCTACAAGTCCATAAGCTTGTTTTCTTGAATTGTCTGCCATCTCTAGTGAGATTCTTGCAGCTTGTACCTCAAAGATCCCTAGCTTCTCCATTACAGAGAGAGGCATGAGGTTTATGCTGGACCCTAGGTCACACAGAGCCTTCTTGAAGGTCATGGTGCCTACTGTACAAGGTATTGAGAATTTCCCAGGGTTCTGTCTCTTTTGAGGTAATCTCTGCCTAGTCAAGTTATCCAGTTCTTTGGTGAGCAAAGGGGGTTCATCCTTCCAAGTCTCATTACAAAGTAAATTGTCATTTAGTTTTATGATTGCTCTAAGGTATTTAGCAACTTGCTCTTCAGTGACATCTTCGTCCTCTTTAGAGGAAGAATACTCATCAGAGCTCATGAATGGCAGAATTAAATCCAATGGAATCTCTATGGTCTCAGTGTGAGCCTCAGATTCCCATGGTTCCTCATTAGGGAACTCATTGGAGGCCAGTGGACATCCATTGAGGCCTTCCTCAGTGGCGCTCACTGCCTCTTTCTCCTCTCCAAGTTTGGCCATGTTGATGGCCTTACACTCTCCTTTTGGATTCTCTTCTGTATTGCTTGGAAGAGTACTAGGAGGGAGTTCAGTAACTTTCTTACTTAGCTGACCCACTTGTGCCTCCAAGTTTCTAATGGAGGACCTTGTTTCAGTCATGAAACTTTGGGTGGTTTTGATTAGATCAGAGACCATGGTTGCTAAGTCAGAATGGCTCTGCTTAGAATTCTCTGTCTGTTTCTGAGAAGATGATGGAAAAGGCTTGCCATTGCTAAACCTGTTTCTTCCACCATTGTTGTTGTTGAAACCTTGTTGAAGTCTCTGTTGATCCTTCCATGAGAGATTTGGATGATTTCTCCATGAAGGATTATAGGTGTTTCCATAAGGTTCTCCCATGTAATTCACCTCTTCCATTGAAGGGTTCTCAGGATCATAAGCTTATTCTTCAGATGAAGCATCCTTAGTACTGCCTGGTGCAGCTTGCATTCCAGACAGACTTTGAGAAATTATATCGACTTGCTGAGTCAATATGTTGTTCTGAGCCAATATGGTATTCAGAGTATCAATCTCAAGAACTCCTTTCTTTTGATTCGTCCCATTGTTCACAGGATTCCTTTCAGAAGTGTACATGAATTGGTTATTTGCAACCATTTCAACGAGTTCTTGAGCTTCTGTAGGAGTCTTCTTCAGATGAAGAGATCCTCCAGCAGAGCTGTCCAATGACATCTTGGACAGTTCAGACAGACCATCATAGAAGATACCTATGATGCTCCATTCAAAAAGCATGTCAAAGGGACACTTTCTGATCAATTGTTTGTATCTTTCCCAAGCTTCATAGAGGGATTCACCTTCCTTCTGTCTGAAGGTTTGGACTTCCACTCTAAGCTTACTCAATTTTTGAGGTGGAAAGAACTTTGCCAAGAAGGCATTGACTAGCTTTTCCCAAGATTTCAGGCTTTCTTTAGGTTGTGAGTCTAACCATATCCTAGCTCTGTCTCTTACAGCAAAAGGGAATAGCATAAGTCTGTAGACCTCAGGGTCAACCCCATTGGTCTTGACAGTGTCACATATTTGCAAGAATTCAGCTAAAAACTGATGAGGATCTTCCAATGGAAGTCCATGAAACTTGCAATTCTGTTGTATTAGAGAAACTAATTGAGGCTTAAGCTCAAAGTTGTTTGCTCCAATGGCAGGGATAGAGATGCTTCTCCCATAGAAGTCAGGAGTAGGTGCAGTAAAGTCACCCAGCACCTTCCTTGCATTGTTGGCATTGTTGTTGTTTTTGGCTGCCATGTCTTCTTCTTTGAAGAATTCTGTTAGGTCCTCTACAGAGAGTTATGCTTTAGCTTCTCTTAGCTTTCGCTTCAAGGTCCTTTCAGGTTCAGGGTCAGCCTCAACAAGAATGCTTTTGTCTTTGCTCCTGCTCATATGAAAGAGAAAAAAACAAGAAAGTACGGAGTCCTCTATGTCACAGTATAGAGATTCCTCGAGGTGTCAGAGGAAAAGAAGAATAGAAGGAAAAGGTAGAAGAATCTGAACTTATCAAGAAAGATGGAGTTCGAATTGTTGATAGTGGAGGAGTATTAGTCCAAAAGAAAAAGGATGTGAGAAGAGGGGAAGAAATTTTTGAAAATAAATTAAAAAGATTTTAAAAGAAATTTTGAAAATATGATTGATGATTTTCGAAAATTAAGATTGAAAAAAAATAAAGTGATTTTTGAAAAAGACTTTGAAATTAGAAATCAAAAAGATATGATTTGAAAACTATTTTGAAAAAGATGTGATTAAGAAGATATGATTAAAAAGATATGATTTGAAAAAGATTTGATTTTGAAAAATTATGGAAACTTGAAAAAAATTTGCATTAAAAACAAAATCTTCCCTCTTGTGCCATCCTGGCGTTAAACGCCCAGAATGGTATACATTCTGGCGTTTAACGCCCAAAATGCTACCCTTTTGGGCGTTAAACGCCCAGCCATGCAACCTGGCTGGCGTTTAAACGTCAATTTTCCTTCCTCACTGGGCGTTTTGAACGCCCAGCTTTTTCTGTGTAATTCCTCTGCTATATGTTCTTAATCTTCAATTCTCTGTATTATTGACTTGAAAAGACACAAATTAAAATTTTTTGGATTTTTAATAATGAGGAATAATCAAAATGCAACTAAAATCAAATAAACAATGCATGCAGGACACCAAACTTAGAAGTTTGTATACTACTGACACTAACAAATTGAGAATGCATATGAGAAACAACAAAACACACAAAACAATAGCATTTAAAGATCAGAGCAAGGAAATCATCAAGAACAACTTGAAGATCAATGAAGACACATGAATGAATTCGAAAAATGCAAGAAGAATAGAAACATGCAATTGACACCAAACTTGAAATGAGACACTAGACTCAAACAAGAAACATAAAATATTTTTTATTTTTATGATTTTGTAATTTTTTTGAATTTTTTTTCGAAATTTATGTCGAAAAGAAAATAAGGATATCAAAATTTTTAATAAGAATTCCAGGAATCATGCAATGCTAGTCTAAGACTCCGGTCCAGGAATTAGACATGGCTTACTAGCCAGCCAAGCTTTTAAAGAAAGCTCCAGTCCAAAACACTAGACATGGCCAATGGCCAGCCAAGCTTTAGCAGATCATTGCTTTCAATAGCAAAATTGATAGAAATCAACAAGCTCTTGTGATGATAAGTTGAAACCTCGGTCCAAAAGATTAGGCATGGTTTCACAACCAGCCAGACTTCAACAAATCATCATGAAACTCTAGAATTCATTCTTAAAAACTCTGAAGAACAAATAAATTTTTTTTAGAGTTTTTCGAAAATAAAAAGTAAAAAGGCTTAAACATAAAATAAAATTACCTAATCTGAGCAACAAGATGAACCGTCAGTTGTCCAAACTCGAACAATCCACGGCAACGGCGCCAAAAAACTTGGTGCACGAAATTGTGATCATCAATGGCGCCATCAACATGGTACGCTCAATTGCAATCTCAACTCTTTATCACAACTTCGCACAACTAACCAGCAAGTGCACTGGGTCGTCCAAGTAATAAACCTTACGCGAGTAAGGGTCGATCCCACGGAGATTGTTTGTATGAAGCAAGCTATGATCATCTTGTAAATCTCAGTCAGGTAGATTCAAATGGTTATGGAGGATTAATGATTAAAAGATAAATAAAACATAAAGTAAAGATAGAGATACTTATGCAATTCATTGGTGAGAATTTCAGATAAGCGTATGGAGATGCTTTGTCCCTTCCGTCTCTCTGCTTTCCTACTGTCTTCATCTAATCCTTCTTACTCCCATTCATGGCAAGCTGTATGTTGGGCATCACCGTTGTCAATGGCTACAGTCCCGTCCTCTCAGTGAAAATGTTCAACGCGCTCTGTCATAGCACGGCTATTTAGCTGTCAGTTCTCGATCATGTCGGAATAGAATCTAGTGATTCTTTTGCGTCTGTCACTAACGCCCCACTATCACGAGTTTGAAGCTTGTCACAGTCATTCAATCCTTGAATCCTACTCAGAATACCACAGACAAGGTTTAGACCTTCCGGATTCTCAAGAATGCCGCCATCAATTCTAGCTTATACCACAAAGATTCTGATTAAGGAATCCAAGAGATATCCACTCAATCTAAGGTAGAAGAGAGGTGGTTGTCAGGCACACGTTCATAGGTGAGAATGATGATGAGTATCACGGATCATCACATTCATCAAGTTGAGGAACAGGTGATATCTTAGAACCAGAATAAGCTGAATTGAATAGAAGAATAATAGTAATTGCATTAATACTCGAGGTACAACAGAGCTCCAAATCTTAATCTATGGTGTGTAGAAACTCCACCGTTGAAAATACATAAGAACAAGGTCTAGGCATTGCTGAGAGGCCAGCCCCCATGATCTAAGAACTATACATCCAAAGATAAAAATACAATAGCAAAAGGTCCTATTTATAGAGAACTAGTAGCCTAGGGTTTACAAAAATGAGTAAATGACGTATAAATCCACTTCCGGGTCCACTTGGTGTGTGCTTAGGCTGAGCATTGAAGCATTTTCATGTAGAGACTCTTCTTGGAGTTAAACGCCAGCTTTTGTGCCAGTTTGGGCGTTTAACTCCCATTCTTGTGCCAGTTCCGGTGTTTTACGCCAGATTTCTTGAGCTGACTTGGAACGCCTATTTGGGCCATCAAAACTCGGGCAAAGTATAAACTATTATAGATTGCTGGAAAGCCCAGGATGTCTACTTTTCAACGGAGTTGAGAGTGCGCTAATTGGGCCTCTGTAGCTCCAGAAAATCTACTTCGAGTGCAGGGAGGTCAGAATCCAACAGCATCTGTAGTCCTTTTTAGCCTCTGAATCAGATTTTTGCTCAGGTCCCTCAATTTTAGCCAGAAAATACCTGAAATCACAGAAAAACACACAAACTCATAGTAAAGTCCAGAAAAGTAAATTTTAACTAAAAACTAATAAAAATATAATAAAAACTAACTAAAACATACTAAAAACATACTAAAAATAATGCCAAAAAGCGTATAAATTATCCGCTCATCACTTAGCCAAGAAGGCTGGTGGACGAAATTGTGATCTACGTTCTTTGATTTGCATTTAATGTAGAATTGTGGAACTTAGGATTTTTGGCACGAGTGGACACAACTCCGTTCAACTAACCAGCAAGTGTACTGGGTCGTCCAAGTAATAAACCTTACGTGAGTAAGGGTCGATCCGACAG
>NC_029774.3:74080213-74080814 GCF_000817695.3 Arachis duranensis | reverse complement strand
AGGTTCAGGCATGGCCGAATGGCCAGCCCCCCCTAAACGTGATCAATGATCTCCTAAGATGAAGAATAAAAACAAAACTGAGACCAAAGATGAAACGTGGTCAAAAGACATCTAATACAATAGATAAATGTTCTATTTATAATAAACTAGCTCCTAGGGTTTACATGAGTAAGTAATTGATGCATAAATTCACTTCCGGGGCCCACTTGGTGTATGTTTGGGCTGAGCTTGATCAATCCAAGAGCTAAGGCTTCTCTTGGAGTTGAACTTCGAGTTATGACGTGTTTTGGGCGTTCAACTCCGGATCATGACGTTTTTCTGGCGTTTAACTCCAGACAGCAGCATGAACTTGGCGTTCAACGCCAAGTTACGTCATCTTTCTCCGAATAAAGTATGGACTATTATATATTGCTGGAAAGCCCTGGATGTCTATGAAGAACTAAAGATTGATGGTTTAGAAGTTATAGTAAACTCTCGTTGTAAGTATAGTCACTAAACCAAGCAATCAATTCTTGAAGAATTCTAATTTTCAATCAACAATGAGTTTGATAACTCAAGAGTCACCAATTAATCAACCAAAGCCAAAAGGGAAAATATCTAA
>NC_029774.3:74078157-74079157 GCF_000817695.3 Arachis duranensis | reverse complement strand
AATCCACCTGAGTGAGGGTGGCGCCTTCTTGAAGGTCCAATGGTGCTTTTTGAGCTCTTCTATGTCTCTTCCTTGCTTCTGTTGAATGATTCCTAGTAATTTTGGTGTTTCTACCCTTAGTTGCTTCCAATATTTGTGTGGAGGACAACTTATCCCCTGAGGTATCTCAGGGATCTCTTGATTTGCAGCCACATGTTCTAACCAACGGAGCTATTCCAGCTTATATATAAGTCTTTCCATCTCCCAAGACTCAGAGGTGGAAGCTTTTTATCTTCCCTTTGAGGTTTCTTTGGCTTTAGGTGCCATTAATGGTAATGGAAAAGCAAAAAAGCTATGCTTTTACCACACCAAACTTAGAATATTGCTCGCCCTCGAGCAAGAGAAGAAAGAAGAGAAGAAGAAGAAGAAGAAGAAGAAGAAGAAAATGGAGGTGAGTGAGGGGAGATGGATTCGGCTATATGGGTGGGATTGGGTGGGAAAGAGAAGTGGAATTGTAAAGGTAGGCGGGGTGTATGGGGAAGAGTGGTTAGATGTAGGTGGTGAATGAAGAACAGAAGGGATAACCATGAATGGAGTGAGAGAGGGCGAGGTTAGGTGGGGATCCTGTGAGGTCCACAGATCTTGAGGTGAAAAGAAATACCATTCCTTCACCATATAGGCATGTAAAATGCCTTCATGCATCATTCTGGCATTCAAACGCCCATTGGTGCATGTTCTGGGCGTTCAACGCCCACGTAATGCATGTTTCTGGCGTTGAACGCCAGTTTCATGCTTGTTACTGGCGTTCAGCGCCAATTTGTCTTCTCTGTGCACCATCCTGGCGTTTAACGCCAGGTTGTTGCTTGTTTTGGGCGTTCAGCGCCAGAATGGTGCTCTGTTCTGGCGTTAAACGCCGGCCAGATGCACCTTGTGGGCGTTGAACGCCAGCCCGTGCGTCCTCCAGGGTGAAAAATTTTTTTTCTTCTGTTTTTGACTCTGTTTTTAATTTTTTTGATTTTTT
>NC_029774.3:74071740-74074994 GCF_000817695.3 Arachis duranensis | reverse complement strand
GCAC
This sequence comes from Arachis duranensis, assembly GCF_000817695.3. Taxonomy (NCBI): domain Eukaryota; kingdom Viridiplantae; phylum Streptophyta; class Magnoliopsida; order Fabales; family Fabaceae; genus Arachis; species Arachis duranensis. The sequence goes on along the minus strand of NC_029774.3, from coordinate 74,074,990 downwards.
ATGAAAAACAAGAAAAGACACAAAACAAGAAATCATCAAGATCAAACAAGAAGACTTATCAAGAACAACTTGAAGATCATGAAGAACACTATGAATGCATGGGATTTTTGAAAAAATGCAAGAAAAATTTTAAAAGCATGCAATTGACACCAAACTTTAAAAATTAACACAAGACTCAAACAAGAAACACAAAATATTTTTTATTTTTATGATTTTCTAATTTTTTTTATTTTTATTAATTTTTTTTTCGAGAAAACATTTTTGAAAAACGAAAAATAAAAGAAAAATTTTGAAAAAGATTTTTGAAAAGAAAATTACCTAATCTGAGCAACAAGATGAACCGTCAGTTGTCCATACTCAAACAATCCCCGGCAACGGCGCCAAAAACATGTAGTACGGCTAATCACCGGTTGGTTCCTGCTCCTACTGGAATAGAATCCCTTGATTCTTTTGCGTCTGTCACTAACGCCCAGCAGGTTACAAGTTTGAAGCACGTCACAGTCATTCATTACCGGAATCCTACTCGGAATACCACAGACAAGGTTAGACTTTCCGGATTCCCAGGATCCTACTCGGAATACCACAGACAAGGTGAGACGTTCCGGATCCTCATAAATGCCGCCATCTATCTAGCTTATACCACGAAGATTCTATTGGGGAATCTAAGAGATACACATTCAAGCTCTGTTGCATGTAGAACGGAAGTGGTTGTCAATCACGCGCGTCCATAAGTGAGAATGATAATGAGGGTAATCTGACTCATAACATTCATCATGTTCTTGGGTACGAATGAATATCTTGGAATAAGAATAAGAGAGATTTGAATAAAAGAAAATGGAATTGCATTAATACTTGAGGTACAGCAGAGCTCCACACCCTTAATCTATGGTGTGCAGAAACTCCACCGTTGAAAATACATAAGTAAAAGAGGTTCAGGCATGGCCGAATAGCCAGCCCCCCTAACGTGATCAATGATCTCTTAAGATGAGGAATAAAACAAAACTGATACCAAAGATGGAACGTGGTCAAAAGACATCTAATACAATAGATAAATGTTCTATTTATAATAAACTAGCTCTTAGGGTTTACATGAGTAAGTAATTGATGCATAAATCCACTTCCGGGGCCCACTTGGTGTATGCTTGGGCTGAGCTTGATCATTCCACGAGCTAAGGCATTTCTTGGCGTCAAACTCCAGGTTATGACGTGTTTTGGGCGTTCAACTCTGGATCATGACGTTTTTCTGGCGTTTAACTCCAGACAGCAGCGTGTACTTGGCGTTCAACGCCAAGTTACGTCATCTTTCTCCGAATAAAGTATGGACTATTACATATTGCTGGAAAGCCCTGGATGTCTATTTTCCAACGCCGTTGAGAGCGCGCCAATTGGAGTTCTGTAGCTCCAGAAAATCCATTTCGAGTGCAGGGAGGTCAGATTCCAACAGCATCAGCAGTCCTTTTGTCAGCCTTCTTTAGAGTTTTGCTCAAATCCCTCAATTTCAGCCAGAATTTACCTGAAATCACAGAAAAACACACAAACTCATAGTAAAGTCCAGAAATGTGAATTTAACATAAAAACTAATGAAAACATCCCTAAAAGTAGCTTGAACTTACTAAAAACTATATAAAAATAATGCCAAAAAGCGTATAAATTATCCGCTCATCAAAGGCCACGACCAGCTTATCCCATGAGTCCAGGCTATCTTTAGGTTGTGAATCCAATCATATTCTAGCTTTGTCTCTTACAGCAAAGGGGAAAAGCATGAGCTTGTAGACTTTAGGATCTACTCTATTAGTCTTAACAGTCTCACAGATCTGTAAGAACTCAGTTAAAAACTGGTAGGGATCTTCTGATGGAAGTCCATGGAACTTGTAGTTCTGTTGCAGTAGAGCAACTAGTTGAGGTTTCAGCTCAAAGTTATTTGCTTCAATAGCAGGGATTAAGATGATTCTTCCATCAAATTTGGAAGTAGTTGTAGTATAATCACCAAGCATCCTCCTTGCATTATTATTTTCGGCTGCCATCTCCTCTTCCTTTTCGAAAATTTCTATAAGGTTGTCTCTGGGTTGTTGTAATTTAGCTTCTCTTAGTTTCCTCTTCAGAGTTCTTTCAGGTTCAGGATTTGCTTCAACAAGAATATTGTTGTCCTTGCTCCTGCTCATATGAAAAAGAAGGGAACAGAAAATAATAATAGGGATCCTCTTTACCACAGTAGAGAGATTCCTTTATGTTAGTGGAAGAAGGGAATAGAAGAAGGAAAATGTAAGAATCCAAACACAAGGGTGAAGATAGGTTCAGATTCTTGAGATAAAGAGAAGTGTTAGTAACTAAATAAATAAATAGAAGGAGATGAGAGGGAGAGAATTCGAAAATTAATTTTGAAAAAGGGTTAGTGATGAGCGGATAATTTATACGCTTTTTGGCATTGTTTTTAGTATGTTTTTAGTATGATCTAGTTAGTTTTTAGTATATTTTTATTAGTTTTTAGTTAAAATTCACTTTTCTGGACTTTACTATGAGTTTGTGTGTTTTTCTGTGATTTCAGGTATTTTCTGGCTGAAATTGAGGGACCTGAGCAAAAATCTGATTCAGAGACCAAAAAAGGACTGCAGATGCTGTTGGATTCTGACCTTCCTTCACTCGAAGTGGATTTTCTGGAGCTACAGAAGCCCAATTGGCGCGCTCTCAATGGCGTTGGAAGGTAGACATCCTGGGCTTTCCATCAATATATGATAGTCCATACTTTGTCCAAGATTTGATGGCTCAAACCGGCGTTCAAAGTCACCCTCAGGAATTCCAGCGTTAAACGCCGGAACTGGCACCAAAATGGGAGTTAAACGCCCAAACTGGCACAAAAGCTGGCGTTTAACTCCAAGAGGAGTCTCTACACGAAAATGCTTCATTGCTCAGCCCAAGCACACACCAAGTGGGCCCGGAAGTGGATTTTTATGTCTTTTAATCATCTCTGTACACCCTAGGCTACTAGTTGTCTATAAGTAGGACCTTTTACTATTGTATTATAATCTTTTGATCACTTTAGATCTCTAGATCATCTTTGGACATCTAGTTCTTAGATCATTGGGAGGCTGGCCATTCGGCCATGCCTAGACCTTGTTCTTATGTATTTTCAACGGTGGAGTTTCTACACACCATAGATTAAGGTGTGGAGCTCTGCTGTACCTCGAGTATTAATGCAATTACTATTGTTCTTCTATTCAATTCAGCTTATTCTTGTTCTAAGATATTCATT
>NC_029774.3:74070829-74071227 GCF_000817695.3 Arachis duranensis | reverse complement strand
AACAAGTTTTTGGCGCCGTTGCCGGGGATTGTTGAGTTTGGACAACTGACGGTTCATCTTATTGCTTAGATTAGGTATTTTTTTTCGGAATTCTTGAAGATGAATTCTAGAGTTTCATGATGATTTGTTGAAGTCTGGCTGGCTGAGAGGCCATGTCTAATTTCATTGGACCGAGGTTTCAACTTATCATCACAAAAGCTTGTTGATTTCTATCAATCTTGCTTTTGGAGCAGTAATCTGCTAAGGCTTGGCTGGCCATTGGCCATGTCTAGTGTTTTGGACCGAAGCTTTCCTTGAAAACTTGGCTGGCTGTGAAGCCATGTCTAATTCCTGGACCGGAGTCTTAGACTAAACATTGCATGATTCCTGAAATTCTCATTAAGAATTTTGATACCTTT
>NC_029774.3:74070420-74070717 GCF_000817695.3 Arachis duranensis | reverse complement strand
TTTGTTTGAGTCTAGTGTCTCATGTTAAGTTTGGTGTCAATTGCATGCATTCATTCATGTGTCTTAAGGATCCTCAAGTAATTCTTGATGATTTCTTACTCTGATCTTTGAATTCTTTTGACTTGAGTGTTTATGTGTCTCATATGCATTCTCATTAGTGTCAGTAGTATACAAACTGCTAAGTTTGGTGTCTTGCATGCATTGTTATTTGATTTTAGTTGCATTTTGATTATTCCTCATTATTAAAAATTCAAAAATATTTTTAATTTGTGTCTTTTCAAGTCAATAATACAGAGA
>NC_029774.3:74067805-74068330 GCF_000817695.3 Arachis duranensis | reverse complement strand
TACTCTTCCAAGCAATACAGAAGAAAATCCAAAAGGGGAGTGCAAGGCCATCAACATGGCCAAATTTTGGGAGGAAGAAGAGGCAGTGAACGCCACTGAGGAAGACCTCAATGGACGTCCATTGGCCTCCAATGAGTTCCCCAATGAGGAACCATGGGAATCTGAGGCTGAAAATGAGACCATAGAGATTCCATTGGACTTACTTCTGCCATTCATGAGCTCTGATAAGTATTCTTCCTCTGAAGAGGATGAGTATGTCACTGAAGAGCAAGTTGCCAAATACCTTGGAGCAATCATGAAGCTGAATGACAAGTTATTTGGAAATGAGACTTGGGAGGATGAACCCCCTTTGCTCACCAAAGAACTGGATGACTTGTCTAGGCAGAAACTGCCTCAAAAGAGACAGGATCCTGGGAAGCTTTCTATACCTTGTACCATAGGCACCATGACCTTCAAGAAGGCCTTGTGTGACTTAGGGTCAAGTGTAAACTTCATGCCTCTCTCTGTAATGGAGAAGCTAGGGAT
>NC_029774.3:74059700-74066097 GCF_000817695.3 Arachis duranensis | reverse complement strand
ATCCCTGAGATTCCTCAAGGGATGCACTTTCCTCCACACAACTATTGGGAGCAACTAAACACCTCCCTAGGAGAATTGAGTTCCAACATGGGACAACTAAGGGTGGAGCACCAAGAACACTCCATCATCCTCCATGAAATTAGAGAAGATCAAAGAATCATGAGAGAGGAGCAACAAAGACAAGGAAGAGACATTGAGGAGCTCAAGCACTCCATAGGATCTTCAAGAAGAAGAACAAGCCGCCATCACTAAGGTGGACCCGTTCCTTAATTTCCTTGTTCTTTATTTTCCTGTTTTTCGAATTTTAGTGCATATGTTTGTCTATGTTTGTGTCTTGTGATCATTAGTGTCTTAGTGTCTATGCCTTAAAGTTATGAATGTCCTATGAATCCATCACCTTTCTTAAAAAAAAAAATAAAAATAAAAAAATTGTTCTTAATTGAAAAAAGAAAAAGAATTGCATGAATTTTGAATTTTATAACAGTTTAATTATTTTGAATTTTGAATTTTGAATTTTATAATTATTTTAATTATTTTGAACATAGATAAACATAAAGCATAATTTTCGAAAAACATAAAAACAAAGAACAAGGAGATTAAAGAACGGGTCCACCTTAATGATGGCGGCTTGTTCTTCCTCTTGAAGATCTTATGGAGTGCTTGAGCTCCTCAATGTCTCTTCCTTGTCTTTGTTGCTCCTCTCTCATGATTCTTTGATCTTCTCTAATTTTATAGAGGAGGATGGAATGTTCTTGGTGCTCCACCCTTAGTTGTCCCATGTTAGAACTCAATTCTCCTAGGGAGGTGTTGATTTGCTCCCAATAGTTTTGTGGAGGAAAGTGCATCCCTTGAGGCATCTCAAGGATTTCATGATGAGGAATTTCCTCATGTCCATGAATGGGATCTCTTGTGTGCTCCATCCTCTTCTTAGTGATGGGCTTGTCCTCATCAATGAGGATGTCTCCCTTTATGTTAATTCCAACTGAATTACAGAGGTGACAAATGAGATGAAGGAAGGCTAACCTTGCCAAGGTGAAGGACTTGTCCGCCACCTTATAAAGTTCTTGGGATATAACCTCATGAACTTCTACTTCCTCTCCAATCATGATGCTATGAATCATGATAGCCCGATCTATAGTAACTTCGGACCGGTTGCTAGTAGGAATGATTGAACCTTGGATAAACTCCAACCATCCCCTATCCATGGGCTTGAGGTGATGCCTTCTCAGTTGAACCGGCTTCCCTCTTGAATCTCTCTTCCATTGAACGCCCTCTTCACAAATGTCTATGAGGACTTGGTCCAACCTTTGATCAAAGTTGACCCTTCTAGTGTAGGGGTGTTCATCTCCTTGCATCACGGGCAAGTTGAATGCCAACCTTACATTTTTTGGACTAAAATCTAAGCATTTCCCCCGAACCATTGTAAGCCAATTCTTTGGGTCTGGGTTCACACTTTGATCATGGTTCTTGGTGATCCATGCATTGGCATAGAACTCTTGAACCATTAAGATTCCGACTTGTTGAATGGGGTTGGTAGGAACTTCCCAACCTCTTCTTCGGATCTCATGTTGGATCTCCGGATATTCACTCTTTTTAAGTTTGAAAGGGACCTCAGGGATCACCTTCTTCATGGCCACAACTTCATAGAAGTGGTCTTGATGCACCCTTGAGATGAATCTCTCCATCTCCCATGACTCGGAGGTGGAAGCTTTTGCCTTCCCTTTCCTCTTTCTAGAGGTTTCTCCAGCCTTAGGTGCCATAAATGGTTATGGAAAAATAAAAAGCAACACTTTTACCATACCAAACTTAGAAGGTTTGCTTGAGGACGAGCAAAAGAGGAAAGAAAAGAGTAAAAGAAAAAGAAATAGAGGAGATGGATGGGGCTTTTGTGGTTCGGCTGAGGGGGAGAAGCAGTGTTTAGGTTGTGTGAAAATGAAAGAGTGAAGAAGGGTTTATATAGGAGTGGAGAGAGGGGTAGGATTCGGTCATTATGGGTGGGTTTGGGAGGGAAAGTGGTTTGAATTTGAATGGTGAGGTAGGTGGGGTTTTATGAAGGATGGATGTGAGTGGTGAAGAGAATGATGGGATTTGATAGGTGAGGGGTTTTTGGGGAAGAGGTATTGAGGTGATTGGTGAATGAGTGAAGAAGAGAGAGAGTGGTAGGGTAGGTGGGGATCCTGTGGGGTCCACAGATCCTGAGGTGTCAAGGATAGCTCATCCCTGCAAAAAGTGGTGTGCAAAATGCCCTTTCTGCCAATCCTGGCGTTAAACGCGGGGCTGCTGCCCTTTTCTGGCATTTAACGCCAGCTGCTTGCCCATTCCTGGCGTTAAACGCCAGTCTGGTGCCCCTTTCTGGCGTTAAACGCCCAGAATGGTGCCAGAGTGGGCGTTAAACGCCCATTTGCTGCCCTTACTGGCGTTTAAACGCCAGCAAGTTTTCCTCCAGGGTGTGCTATTTTTCTTTCTGTTTTTGCTTTTTCAATTGTTTTTGTGACTTCACATGATCATCAACCTACAGATAACATAAAATAACAAAGAAAAATAGATAAATATAACATTGGGTTGCCTCCCAACAAGCACTTCTTTAATGTCAGTAGCTTGACAGTGGGCTCTCACGGAGCCTCACAGATGTTCAGAGCAATGTTGGAACCTCCCAACACCAAACTTAGAGTTTGACTGTGGGGGCTCTATTTGACTCTGTTTTGAGAGAAGCTCTTCATGCTTCCTCTCCATGGTTACAGAGGGATATCCTTGAGCCTTAAACACAAAGGATTCTTCATTCACTTGAATGATCAGTTCTCCTCTGTCAACATCAATCATAGCTTTTGCTGTGGCTAGGAAGGGTCTGCCAAGGATGATGGATTCATCCATGCACTTTCCAGTCTCTAGGACTATGAAATCAGCAGGGATGTAGTGGTCTTCAACCTTTACCAAGACATCCTCTACAAGTCCATAAGCCTGTTTTCTCGAATTGTCTGCCATCTCTAGTGAGATTCTTGCAGCTTATACCTCAAGGATCCCTAGCTTCTCCATAACAGAGAGAGACATAAGGTTTATACTTGACCCTAGGTCACACAGAGCCTTCTCAAAGGTCATGGTGCCTATGGTACAAGGTATTGAGAACTTCCCAGGATCCTGTCTCTTTTGAGGTAATCTCTGCCTAGTCAAGTCATCCAGTTCTTTGGTGAGCAAAGGAGGTTCATCCTCCCAAGTCTCATTACCAAATAACTTGTCATTTAGCTTCATGATTGCTCCTAGGTACTTAGCAACTTGCTCTTCAGTAACATCTTCATCCTCTTCAGAGGAAGAATTCTCATTAGAGCTCAGGAATGGTAGAAGTAAATCCAATGGAATCTCTATGGTCTCAGTGTGAGCCTCAGATTCCCATGGTTCCTCATTAGGAAACTCATTGGAGGCCAGTGGACGTCCCTTGAGGTCTTCTTCAGTGGCGATCACTGTCTCTTTCTCCTCTCCAAATTCGGCCATGTTGATGGCCTTACACTCTCCTTTTGGCTTCTCTTCTGTATGACTTGGAAGAGTACTAGGAGGGAGTTCAGTAACTTTCTTACTCAGCTGACCCACTTGTGCCTCCAAGTTTCTAATGGAGGACCTTGTTTCATTCATGAAACTTTGAGTGGTTTTGATTAGATCAGAGACCATGGTTGCTAAGTCAGAGTGGCTCTGCTTAGAATTCTCTACCTGTTGCTGAGAAGATGATGGAAAAGGCTTGCCATTGCTAAACCTGTTTCTTCCACCATTATTGTTGTTGAAACCTTGTTGAGGTATCTGTTGATCCTTCCATGAGAGATTTGGATGATTTCTCCATGAAGGGTTATAGGTGTTTCCATAGGGTTCTCCCATGTAATTCACCTCTTCTATTGCAAGGTTCTCAGGGTCATAAGCTTCTTCTTCAGAGGAAGCTTCCTTAGTACTGCCTGTTGCTGCTTGCATTCCAGACATACTCTGAGAAATCATATTGACTTGTTGGGTCAATATTTTATTCTGAGCCAATACGGCATTCAGAGTATCAATCTCAAGAACTCCTTTCTTCTGATTCGTCCCATTGTTCACAGGATTCATTTCAGAAGTTACATGAATTGGTTATTTGCAACCATTTCAATGAGTTCTTGAGCTTCTGTAGGCGTCTTCTTCAGATGAAGAGATCCTCCAGCAGAGCTGTCCAATGACATCTTGGACAGTTCAGACAGACCATCATAGAAGATACCTATGATGCTCCATTCAGAAAGCATGTCAGAAGGACATTTTCTGATCAATTGTTTGTGTCTTTCCCAAGCTTTATAGAGGGATTCACCTTCCTTCTGTCTGAAGGTTTGGACTTCCACTCTAAGCTTACCCAATTTTTGAGGTGGAAAGAACTTTGCCAAGAAGGCGTTGACTAGCTTTTCCCAAGAGTTCAGGCTTTTTTTAGGTTGTGAGTCCAACCATATCCTAGCTCTGTCTTTTACAGCAAAAGGGAATAGCATAAGTCTGTAGACCTCAGGGTCAACCCCATTGGTCTTGACAGTGTCACAGATTTGCAAGAATTTAGCTAAAAACTGATGAGGATCTTCCAATGGAAGTCTATGGAACTTACAATTCTATTGCATTAGAGAAACTAATTGAGGCTTAAGCTCAAAGTTGTTTGCTCCAATGGCAGGGATAGAGATGCTTCTCCCATAGAAGTCGGGAGTAGGTGCAGTAAAGTCACCCAGCACCTTCCTTGCATTGTTGGCATTGTTGTTATTTTCGGCTGCCATGTCTTCTTCTCGTTTGAAGATTTCTGTTAGGTCTTCTACAGAGAGTAGTGCTTTAGCTTCTCTTAGCTTTCGCTTCAAGGTCCTTTCAGGTTCAGGGTCAGCCTCAACAAGATTGCTTTTGTCTTTGTTCCTGCTCATATGAAAGAGAAGAGAACAAAAAAATATGGAATCCTCTATGTCACAGTATAGAGATTCCTTGAGATGTCAGAGGAAAAGAATAATAGAAGGAGGAGGTAGAAGAAAAAGAATTCGAACTTATCAAGAGGGACAGAGTTCGAATTGTTGATAGTGGAGCAGTGTTAGTCCTTAAATAGAAGGATGTGAGAAGAGGGGAAGAATTTCAAAAATAAAGTAAAAGATTTTGAAGAAATCTTGAAAAACTGAATAATGATTTTCGAAAATTAAAGTTGGAAAAGAAATAAAGTGTTTTTTTTTTGAAAAAGATTTTGAAATTAGAAATCAAAAAGATATGATTGAAAAATATTTTGAAAAGATTTGATTTTTAAAATTAATGACTTGGCTAACAAGAAAAGATATGATTCAGACATTGAACCTTTCTGAACAGAAAAGGCAACATACTTGAAATGTTGAATCAAATCATTAATTGTTAGCAAGTATTTTTGAAAAAATGGAAAGAAATTGATTTTGAAAATATATGATTGAAAAGATATGATTTGAGAAAGATTTGATTTTGGAAAATTATGAAAACTTGAAAAAAAAACTTGAATTAAAAACAAAATCTTCCCTCTTGTGCCATCCTGGCGTTAAACGCCCAGAATGGTATCCATTCTGGCGTTTAACACCCAAAATGCTACCCTTTTGGGCGTTAAACGCCCAGCCAAGTACCCTGGCTGGCGTTTAAATGCCAGTTTTCCTTCCTCACTGGGCGTTTTGAACGCCCAGCTTTTTCTGTGTAATTTCTCTGCTGCATGTTCTGAATCTTCAATTCTCTGTATTATTGACTTGAAAAGACACGAATTAAAAAAAAATTTTAATTTTTATTGATGAGGAATAATCAAAATGCAACTAAAATCAAATAAACAATGCATGCAACACACCAAACTTAGAAGTTTGTATACTATTGACACTAACAAATTGAGAATGCATATGAGAAACAACAAAACACTCAAGACAAGAGAATTTAAAGATCAAAGCAAGGAAATCAACAAGAACAACTTGAAGATCAATGAAGAACATAATGCATGTAATTTTCGAAAATTAGAAGACTAAAAACATGCAATAGACACCAAACTTAAAATTAGACACTAGACTCAAATAAGAAACATAAAAATATTTTTTTTCTAATTTTAAGATTTTATAATTTTTTTTGGATTTTTCAAAAATTATATGGAAAAGAAAATAAAGAGGATCAAAACTTTTAATAAGAATTCCAGAAATCATGCAATGTTAGTCTAAAGCTTCAGTCTAAAAAGAATTAGACATGTCTGGCCAAGCTCCAGCAGGACATTACATTCAATAGCTAAATTGATCAGAATCAATCAGCTTTTGTGATGATAAGAATATCACCTTGAAATTCTAGAATTCATTCTTAAAAATTCTGAAGAAAAGATACCTAATCTAAGCAACAAGATGAACCGTCAGTTGTCCAAACTCGAACAATCCCCGGCAACGGCGCCAAA
>NC_029774.3:74055902-74059475 GCF_000817695.3 Arachis duranensis | reverse complement strand
CAATTCATTGGTGAGAATTTCAGATAAGCGTATGGAGATGCTTTGTCCCTTCCGTCTCTCTGCTTTCCTACTTCCTTCATCCAATCCTTCTTACTCCTTTCCATGGCAAGCTGTATGTTGGGCATCACCGTTGTTAATGGCTACAGTCCCGTCCCCTCAGTGAAAATGTTCAACGCGCTCTGTCACAGCACGGCTATTCATCTGTCGGTTCTCGATCATGTCGGAATAGAATCCAGTGATTCTTTTGCGTCTATCACTAACGCCCCACAATCACGAGTTTGAAGCTCGTCATAGTCATTCAATCCTTGAATCCTACTCGGAATACCACAGACAAGGTTTAGACTTTCCGGATTCGGTGCGAATGAATATCTTAGAACAAGAATAAGCTGAATTGAATAGAAGAACAATAGTAATTGCATTAATACTCAAGGTACAGCAGAGCTCCACACCTTAATCTATGGTGTGTAGAAACTCCACCGTTGAAAATACATAAGTGATAATGGTGATCATTGGCTTCGGCCCCAAAGAGGGAACCAGAAGAACCAAGATGAAAATACAATAGCAAAAGGTCTTATTTATAGAGAACTAGTAGCCTAGGGTTTAAAGAAATGAGTAAATGACGTAAAATTACACTTCCGGGCCCACTTGGTGTGTGTTTGGGTTGAGCATTGAAGCATTTTCGTGTAGAGACTTTTCTTGGAGTTAAACGCCAGCTTTTGTGCCAGTTTGGGCATTTAACTCCCACTTCTGTGCCAGTTCCGGCGTTTAACGCTGGGCAGTCTTGAGCTGATTTAGAATGCCGGTTTGGGCCATCAAATCTCGAGCAAAGCATGAACTATTATATATTTCTGGAAAGCCCAGGATGTCTACTTTCCAACGCAATTGACAGCACGCCAATTGAACTCTTGTAGCTCCAGAAAATCTACTTCGAGTGCAGGGAGGTCAGAATCCAACATCATCTGCAGTCCTTTTCAGTCTCGAATAAGATTTTTGCTCAGGTCCCTCAATTTCAGCCAGAAAATACCTGAAATCATAGAAAAAGACACAAACTCATAGTAAAGTCCAGAAAAGTGAATTTTAAATAAAAACTAATAAAAATATAATAAAACTAACTAAAACATACTAAAAACATACTTAAAACAATGCCAAAAAGCGTATAAATTATCCGCTCATCAGTTAACGTGACTACTAACATGGTTCTTCCTTGCTTCCTTTGTCCTAAAATCAAGCAAATAAAGTGCATCAAAGCTCTAGCCAAAGTCATGAGATTATGCATCATCAATTTGTCATTCAATTCTTGCAAAATCCTCATGAAATCATGTAAAATTTACAATAGTTGCTTGAATCAAGGTGTGAGTGTATTTTCATCCAAAACTTGCCTTATTCTCTAAGAAAATGCATGAAACTACCCTAAAATAGTAAAGAAAAGGTCAGTGAAACTGGCCTAGATGCTATGGCATCACAACACCAAACTTAAAGCTTGCTTGTCCCTAAGCAAGTACTGAAACATAGGAAGAATGGATGAAAGAACAAGAAGACAATATAGAAGTAGAATTCCTGGTTTATGGGGTTTCATGCATAGCAAATTAGGTTCATTCCTTTACTAGGTTTCAGGCCTTTATCAAGTCCTTGGTTACTCTCTTGATTGCATCCTTTGAAACTTCTTAATTGTTGATCCTTCCTTTTTTTAAGATTTATTGCATTCTTCTTTTGGCTAAGTGCTCTGTAAGAGGGCAACTCTTTATGATAAGCTTTCAGCCAACACTCCCGAACCAGTTGGTTCAAGGTGCTAGGTATTAAGACACCCCTAAGGACTTACTCCCTCAAGTCTCTTTCCCCCATACATAATACACACCACAGGCACATGGTTTGTTATTTTTCTTTCTTGAGACCTTGGTGTCCAGCGCCTCTTTGGGTTACTAAGTGTTCTGTAGCAAAGGTCACTCTTGACAGTGGAATTTCAGCTGATAATCCCGGATTAGTTAATCAAAATTACCAAGTGATGAGGCACTCCTAAGAGCTTATTCATCCAAGCATATCCCTTGCACATGAATACCACAGACACATGCCTCACTCTTCAAACCCTTGGTGCTTAGCATTGTTTCTTATTGTTTTTCCTTTCTTTCCAACTTTTATTGCTCTTTCTCTTTTCTTATTGGGATCTTATTATTTAGTTAGTCTCATAGGATGTGTTTCAAGCATAGGATTCAGGATAGATATATAGTTGCCTTCTTTCCTTGTTGGTGAACCAACTTAGCTACTTGATCACCCTACCACAAACATTCAGGACTCACTTCACAAGTTAACTCCACTCTTATTCTTTTCATAACATTTTCTATTTGATTAACTTAAAGGATAGGCATACAAGTAAGGAAGGTGGAAATGCAGAAAGGACATTAGACTAGCACACTTGGATGTGCATAAAGAGGAATAAGCAGGATATGAAGGTTTCATTCAATCATTTTTCAATTAAAGTTCTGCATTTCGAGACAGTTCGATACAACCTTATGATGTCTTCCTTGGTATTCTCATCCTAACATTTGCATCCTTGTCTGTTTCCTTGGATGATGAGGTGTGATCATTCCCTGAGATTGATTGAATTCCTATAACACTATTGGAAGTTGCTTGTTCCCCAAGCACTTGGAAAAGAGTTATCATGCATGTGTGCTTGTGAGTTTCTGAACTTAATTCGGTGTGTGAACACCAAACTTAGTTATTTGCTTAATTCAGAAAATTGAATACATGCAGAAACCTTGTGTGCTTTTTATTAAGAAACAACTATGAGCTAAAAAGACAAACTATGCATTAGAGGTTATATCTCTGTCAAGTGAGTTCTCTGGTTGCTAAAGCAATGCTCTATCACTGAAGGGTTGCAATGCACTCTTCAGCTGGAGTTTTTGGTGGAACACCAAACTTAGAGTCCTATATTCACCCTTGAAATGTTTTGGTGTGTGACACCAAACTTAGCTCCTCACACTACAGAGAATTCAACTTAAAGTTTTTATTGAGAAACTTATGAAAGGAGAATTACCTCAGGTTGGGTTGCCTCCCAATAAAGCACTTTTTTAGCGTCGCTAGCTCGACGATTCCTTTCTTAGTTGAGGTTATACTTCCGTTTGGGGGTTTCCCCCATGCTGCTGATGAGCGGATAATTTATACGCTTTTTGGCATTGTTTTTAGATAGTTTTTAGTGAGTTTGAACTACTTTTAGGGATGTTTTCATTAGTTTTTATGTTAAATTCACATTTCTGGACTTTACTATGAGTTTGTGTGTTTTTCTGTGATTTCAGGTAAATTCTGGCTGAAATTGAGGGACTTGAGCAAAACTCTGAAGAAGGCTGACAAAAGGACTGCTGATGCTGTTGGAATCTGACCTCCCTGCACTCGAAATGGATTTTCTGGAGCTACAGAACTCCAATTGGCGCGCTCTTAACGGCTTTGAAAAGTAGACATCCAGGGCTTTCCAGCAATATATAATAGTCCATACTTTATTCGAAGATTGACGACGTAACTTGGCGTTGAACGCCAAGTTCATGCTGCTGTCTGGAGTTAAACGCCAGAAAAACGTCATGA
>NC_029774.3:74050929-74051782 GCF_000817695.3 Arachis duranensis | reverse complement strand
ACGTCATGATCCGGAGTTGAACGCCCAAAACACGTCATAACCTGGAGTTTGACGCCAAGTAATGCCTTAGCTCGTGAATTTATCAAGCTTAGCCCAAGCATACACCAAGTGGGCCCCGGAAGTGGATTTATGCATCATTTACTTACTCATGTAAACCCTAGTAGCTAGTCTAGTATATATAGGACATTTATCAATTGTATTAGACATCTTTGGTCTCAGTTTTGTTTTATTCTTCATCTTAGGAGATCATTGATCACGTTAGGGGTCTGGCCATTCGGCCATGCCTGAACCCTTTGCTTATGTATTTTCAATGGTGGAGTTTCTGCACACCATAGATTAAGTGTGTGGAGCTCTGCTGTACCTCAAGTATTAATGCAATTCTATTTTCTTTTATTCAAATCTCTCTTATTCTTATTCCAAGATATTCATTCGTACCCAAGAACATGATGAATGTTATGAGTCAGATTACCCTCATTATCATCGTGTATCTCTTAGATTCCCCAACAGAATCTTCGTGGTATAAGCTAGATAGATGGCGGCATTTATGAGGATCCGGAAAGTCTCACCTTGTCTGTGGTATTCCGAGTAGGATCCTGGGAATCCGGAAAGTCTCACCTTGTCTGTGGTATTCCGAGTAGGATTCCGGTAATGAATGACTGTGACGTACTTCAAACTCGCAAGTGCTAGGCGTTAGTTACAGACGCAAAAGAATCAAGGGATTCTATTCCAGTAGTAGCGGGAACCAACCAGTGATTAGCCGTGCTGTGACAGAGTGCGTGAGCGTAGTTTTCACTGCGAGGATGGGATGTAGCCATCAACCATGGGTGATGCCTCCAGACGATTAGCCGTGCGA
>NC_029774.3:74049844-74050642 GCF_000817695.3 Arachis duranensis | reverse complement strand
GCCTAACTGAGATTTACAAGGTGACCATAGCTTGCTTCATACCAACAATCTCTGTGGGATCGACCCTTACTCACGTAAGGTTTATTACTTGGACGACCCAGTACATTTGCTGGTTAGTTGAACGGAGTTGTGTCCACTCGTGCCAATTTCAAATTCCATAATTTTACAATGAGTGCAACTCAAAGAATAGGGATCACAATTTCGTCCACCAGTTGTATACTTCAGGAAAATTAATGAGTATATGTTCTAAGATGGCTACATGATCATTAAGCTCAGAAAGCCATTTTAGAGTGCCCTTGGTCACACCAAACTTAGAGATCAAGCATATGCTAACTGTTTGCTACAAGTGTCAATTTTATTCATTAAAGCTTAATTTCATGCTAAGCAACCATTAGTTATTGTTAAAATAAAAATACAAAAAAAATTAGAAAATCATAAAAACCAAAGATATTTTGTGTTCTTGTTTGAGTCTTGAGTCAATTTTTAAGTTTGGTGTTAATTGCATGCTTTTAAAATTTTTCTTGCATTTTTTTCGAAAAACTCATGCATTCATAGTATTCTTCATGATCTTCAAGTTGTTCTTGACAAGTCTTCTTGTTTGATCTTGAAGATTTCTTGTTTTTTTGTTGTTTTTTCATGTGCATTTTTTCATTCATATTTTCCAAGCATTAAAAATTTCTAAGTTTGGTGTCTTGCATGTTTTCTTTGCATAAAAAAATTTTTCAAAATTATGTTCTTGATGTTCATCATGATCTTCAAAGTGTTCTTGATGTTCATCTTGACATTCATAGTGTTCTT
>NC_029774.3:74049346-74049588 GCF_000817695.3 Arachis duranensis | reverse complement strand
ATCTTATCTTTTCAAAATCTTTTTCAAAAATCATATCTTTTTCATTTTTTTTATAATTTTCGAAAATTTCAAAATTATTTTTTCAAAATATTTTCAAAATCTTTTTATTATCTTTATATCATATTTTCGAAAATTAGCTAAACAATTAATGTGATTGGTTGAAAAATTTGAAGTTTGTTACTTTCTTGTTAAGAAAGGTTCAATCTTTAAGTTCTAGAATCTTATCTTGTAGTTTCTTGTTA
>NC_029774.3:74048846-74049147 GCF_000817695.3 Arachis duranensis | reverse complement strand
TTTGATTTCAAATCTTTTTCAATCAACTAACTAACTTTTTGTTTGTTTCTTATCTTTTTCAAAACCACCTAACTACTTTTCCCTCTCTAATTTTTGAAAATTCTCCCTCTCTTTTTCAAAAATTCTTTTTGTTTTAAATTTTAATTTTAATTATATTTTGTCTTAGATTTTCGAAAATTACTAACTCCTTTTTCAAAAATTATTTTCGAAATTTCTCTTCTCTTCTCTTATTCTATTTAATTAATTTAATTACTAACACTTCTCTTCACCTCTCTTCATCCAAATCCGAATCCATCCTTCT
>NC_029774.3:73959178-74042777 GCF_000817695.3 Arachis duranensis | reverse complement strand
CTGATGGTGAACCCCTATACACAGCTTGCCATGGAAAGGAGTAAAAAGGATTGAGTTGAAGCAGTAGGAAAGTAGGCGTCCTTGAGCCATACAGTATCTCCATTCGCTTATCTGAAATTCCTACTATTGATTTACATAAGTATTTCTATCCTTTTTATTTTCTTTTTATTATTAATTTTCGAAACCATAAACCAATTTTAATCTACCTAACTGAGATTTACAAGGTGACCATAGCTTGCTTCATACCAACAATCTCTGTGGGATCGACCCTTACTCACGTAAGGTTTATTACTTGGACGACCCAGTACACTTGCTGGTTAGTTGAACGGAGTTGTGTCCACTCGTGCCAATTTCAAATTCCATAATTTTACAATGAGTGCAACTCAAAGAATAGTGATCACAATTTCGTCCACCAGCTGCCCAAGTAGTGTTTGAGTCTTTATCCATTCGTAGTGAATTTCCTCTTTGAGTCCTCTTCCATGATTTCTTGTCCATAAGGTGAGACTTTTATGATTATAAAGGGCCCCGACCATCTTGATTTGAGTTTCCCAGGAAAGAGTTTCAGTCTAGAAATGTAGAGAAGCACATATTGCCCTTCTTCAAAACTTCTTGGTGCCAGGTTGAGATCATGTCTCCTTTTTGCTTTTTCCTTATAGATCTTGGTATTTTTATAGGCTTGAGACCTAAACTCTTCCAGTTCTTGAAGCTGCAAAACCCTCTTTTCACCAGCAGCGGTGCTGTCTAGGTTCAGTATCTTAAGAGCCCAAGAGGCTTTGTACTCCAGCTCTAATGGCAAGTGACAGGCCTTTTCGTATACTAGTTGATATGGGGACATCCCAATTGGTGTTTTGAAGGCTGTCCTGTATGCCCAAAGAGCATCATCTAGCTTCTTCGCCCAGTCCTTTCTTGATATCCCCACAGTCTTTTCCAAGATCCTTTTCAACTCTCGGTTAGATATCTCTGTTTGCCCACTTGTTTGGGGATGATAAGGTGTTGCAACCTTATGCTTCACCCCATATCTTAGAAGTAGGGTCTTCAATGGTCTATTGCATAAATGGCTCCCTCCATCACTGATGAGGGCTCGTGGGACTCCAAATCTGGTGAAGATATTCTTTCGAAGAAAGTTTATGAATACCTTGTTGTCATTGGTTGGGGTTGGCACGGCCTCCACCCACTTAGATACATAATCCACTGCCACTGATATATACTTGTTCGAATATGAGGATGGGAATGGTCCCATGAAGTCGATCCCCCATACATCAAACAGTTCAAGCCCTTTGGCATTCATTGCAGCTTCTCACAAAAGTACTGCAATGTGGGTTCTTCTGGCCCACTATCTTCAAGGATGCTAAGGAATTGGTGAGAAGCTGCAATGAATGCCAAAGGGCTGGCAATCTCATGGGAATGGTCCCATGAAGTCGATCCCCTCATTTTTCTTGGGCAGATTGCCAGCCCTTTGGCATTCATTGCAGCTTCTCACCAATTCCTTAGCATCCTTGAAGATAGTGGGCCAGAAGAACCCACATTGCAGTACTTTTGTGGCAGTTCTTTCTCCTCCAAAATGACCTCCATAGCTAGCACTATGACAACTCCACAGGACCTCTCGTCCTTCTTCTTCTGAGATTCACCTCCTAAGGATTCCATCTGAGCATTTCTTGAAGAGATAGGGTTCATCCCAAATGAAATACTTAGCATCATTGATGAGTTTTCTTCTTTGATGTTTGTTGATCCCAGGGGGTCGGTCACCGGCTGCTTTAAAATTAGCAATATCTGCAAATTAGGGTGCTTTATGAACCAACATTAACTGTTCATCTGGGAAAAACTCATTTACACTTGTATCATGTGTATCATCCTTCTCACAAGGGATTCTAGATAGGTGATCTGCTACCTTGTTCTCCACACCCTTTTTATCTCTAATCTCGATGTTGAATTCCTGCAATAATAAGATCCATCTGATTAGTCTTGGTTTTGATTCCTGTTTGGCAAATAGATATTTGAGTTCTGCGTGATCAGTGAAAATAATAACTTTAGAGCCAATGAGGTAGGATCTAAATTTGTCAAATGCAAAAACTATTGCCAGCAACTCCTTTTCGGTGGTGGTATAATTTCGTTGAGTATCATTAAGGACCTTGCTGGCATAGTATATGACATGAACCAAATTTTCTTTTCTTTGTCCTAACACTGCCCCAACTGCGAAATCGGATGCATCACACATCAGTTCAAATGGTAAACTCCAATCAGGTGGGGTGATGATAGAAGCTGAGGATAGCCTCTTTTTCAAGTTTTCAAATGCTAGCATGCACTTCTCATCAAAGATAAATAGTGTATCAGACATCAGGAGATTGCTAAGGGCTTGACATCACTTGGTGGAGGTAATTTTTCAATTAGCTCCACCTTAGCTCTGTCTACCTCAATGCCTTGGTTAGAAATTTTATGGCCAAGGACTATTCCATCTGTCACCATAAAGTGACATTTTTCTCAATTCAAGACCAAGTTGGTCTCTTGACATCTTTTTAATACCAAGGCAAGATGGTTTAGGCAATTAGGAAAGGAGTCTCCAAATACTGAAAAGTCATCCATGAAAACTTCAATGAACTTCTCTATCATATCTGAGAATATGGAAAGCATGCAGCATTGAAAAGTTGCAGGTACATTACATAGCCCAAATGGCATGCGCCTGTAGGCAAACACTCCATATGGACAGGTGAATGATGTTTTCTCTTGGTCTCTTGGATCAACCACTATTTGGGTATATCCTGAATAACCATCTAGAAAACAATAATATGCATGTCCCGCAAGTCTTTCCAACATCTGATCCATGAAGGGAAGTGGGAAATGATCTTTTCTTGTGGCTTCATTGAGCTTTCTGTAGTCAATACACATCCTCCATCCTGTGACGGTTCTTGTAGGGATTAGCTCATTTCTTTCGTTGGGTACCACAGTGATTCCTCCTTTCTTGGGGACTACTTGAACTGGACTGAACCATGGGCTATATGAAATTGGGTAGATTACTCCTCCCTGCCACAACTTCATGACTTCTTTCTGTACTACTTCCTTCATAGTTGAATTCAACCTCCTTTGGGGCTGAATGGAAGGTTTGGCATCCTCTTCCAAAACTATCTTATGCATGCATATGGCTGAACTGATTCCCTTCAAGTCAGCAAGTGTCCATCCAATGGCATCCTTATGTTTTTGTAAGACTTGAAGCAACTTTTCCTCTTGTTCTTGGCTGAGGGCTGAATTTATAATCACTGGATAACTTTTATTTTCTCCTAAGTATCCATACTTGAGAGTGGGTGGCAGTGCCTTTAGCTCAAGTTTGGGTACTTCTTTTCTTTCATCCTTCCCTTTTAGTGTGCCTTGAACATGCATTTCAGCGGCTGCAGCCTCTTCGCTGGATGTTAATTCCTCTTCTTCTATTAACTTCTCAAGTTCTTCTTCAAGAGTTTCTTGCACCACAGCATCCACCAAGTCCAACCTCATACATTCTCCCAATGAGTCGTGTGGGTAACTCATGGCCTTGAACACATTGAATATCATTTCTCCTCATGTAGTCTAAGGACAAGTTCACCCTTTTGGACATCAATGATGGCTCCGGTAGTGGCCAAGAATGGCCTTCCCAGGATAATGGAAGTCTTAGCTCCTTCCTCCATGTCTAATACTACGAAGTCTGCTGGAAAGATGAAGTCTCCTATCTTCACCAACAAGTTTTCTACTATTCCGTGGAGAAACTTGAATGATCTATCTGCCAATTACAAGGCCATTCTTGTTGGGTTGGCTTCCTCAATCTTCATTTTCCTCATCATTGCTAAGGACATCAGATTTATGCTAGCTCCTAGATCACATAAAGCTTTCTCCACTGTGATTTCCCCTATGATACAGGGAATTTGGAAGCTTCCAGGGTCCTTCAATTTCTGGGGTAATTTGTGCTGTATGATGACACTACATTCTTCGGTGAGTACTACAGTCTCATTATTTTTCCAACTACTCTTCTTGGTCATCAGCTCCTTCAAAAACTTGGCGTAGAGTGACATTTGCTCTATTGTCTCAGCAAAAGGTATGTTGATTTGTAGTTTCTTGAAGATTTCCAAGAATCTTGAGAATTGGTTATCCTCTCCTTTCTTCTTTAACTGCAACTACTGGGGGTATGGAGCTTTTGGAAGGCATGGTTTGAGCGCTTCTCCTTTTTTATGTGACTTGGGAGTGGTGATGCACTGAAAATTTGTCTAGTAACAAATTTCCTTCGGCAAGTGTACCGAATTGTCGTCAAGTAAAAACTCACTATAGAGTGAGGTCGAATCCCATAGAGATTGATTGATCAAGCAACTTTAATTAGAGGAATGTTCTAATTGAGCGAACCAGAATTTGATTTGAGATTTGCAGAAAACTAAATAACGGAAAATTAAAGAGCAGAAAAAGTAAATGCTAGAAATAAATAGCTGAATGTAAATGGCATAAAGTAAATGCAGAATCTTAAATGGGAATGGGGGAATTGCTCATAAATGTAAATGGCAGAAATTAAAAAGAATGGGTAAGATCAGAAATTGGGGTTCATTGGGCTTAGGAGATGTTGCATTCTCCGGATCAAATTCATTTTCATCTCTTTCTCAATCAATGCATTCATTGATCTCCTTGGTAATCTTAAGTGATCGAATTCCAATTCCTTGGTAATCCAATCTCTCAAATCTTGATCAATAGCCAATTCCTTGGTCAATTGCTCATGAGAAGAGATGAAGTATGGTCACTGATTATACCACATGCATTCCCAAATCAAGTATTGGTAGGATTATAGTCACATATCCATGGGATTTAGTTGTTCATAGCCCTGAAAAAAATAAATACAAAGATGGAGAATACATCATGAAAGTAAAACTAGAAGTTGCAGAGAAAGTAAAATACAAAGAGTAGCTCTATGCCCAAGGCTCCTAAAATTTCCAACCCCTATCTAATTCAAAGCTACTCCTATATATACTACTCTTCTGATCTTCTAGTTGGCTCTTCAAATCTTGGGTATGGGCCTCTGGATCTTGAGTTTGAAGCAGTTATCCTCTTTATTGGGCTTAGCTTTGCTTGCAGAGAGAAAATGTGAAGTAGGCAGGGACTTTGGCTCAGGACGTTAGTGGTGTCAACGTTAGGTGAAAGTGTGGGTTCGAGAACGTTAGTGACAATCACCTTTTTCACTAACATTCCTAACCCAAATATGATCACGTTGACTTCAACGTTAATGGCACTAACGTGACCACTAGCGTTGCCTCTTAGCCCTTCGCATACGTTATTGGGACTTACCTTTCCCAATAACGTGGTGAGTCACCCTTCTCCTTACGTTAGAGTCTTCTAACGTAGCAATGCTAATTCTTCGAGAGCGTTAGTGACACTTATTTTTGTCAATAACGTTCCAATGTGCCCCTACTTCCCACGTTAGAGTCCACGTTAACTAGGTTAACGTGGCTTCTAACATAGTAATGCTAACCATCTCCAACGTTAGTGACAAAGGTGAGTGTCACTAACGTTGGCTCATTATCTCTTTATCCACGTTAGCTTCCATGTTAACTAAGTTAACGTGGGAGTTAACGTTGCTCATGGTGGCTCTTGGTGGTTCACCCCAACGTTAGTGACAAAGGTAAGTGTCACTAACGTTAGCGATCAATGGGTAAGATCAGAAATGGGGAATTCATTGGGCTCAGGAGATGCTGTATTCTCTGGATCAAATTCATTTTCATATATTCCTCAATCAAAGCATCTATTGATCTCCTTGGCAATCTTAAGTGATTGGGTTCCAATTCCTTGGCAACCCAATCTCCTAAGCTTGAACAATTGCCCAATTCCTTGATTTAATTGCTCATGGGAAGAGATGAAGTGTGGTCACTGATTATACCACATGTATTTCCAAATTAAAGTATTGGGAGTATTACATGTCACTATATCCGCCCAGACCCCAATTTGGTCCAACATGAGAAAGAATTTCTAGCATGATCTCCTCATCCCTTCTCCAAGGCTCAGAGGAGATCCAATTATGGAGAGTTTCTTTTCCAAGACAACTAACCAACTAAATTAAGATCGAAAGCTTTCTAGTAAATCAAAAGAGAAAAAAGAAGAAGAAGAATGAAAACTATAATTGATCCATCAAATTACAACAGAGCTCCCTAACCCAATGAAAGGGGTTTAGTTGTTCATAGCTTTGGAAATGGAAAATGGCAGAAAAGAATACATGCTTAGCTAAAAGTACAGAAAAGTAAATATACAGAGGATAGTTCTCCAAAATGCCAAGCTTCTGTATAGTTCAAAACTACTCCTATTTATACTACTTCTCTTGATCTTCTAGTGAGTTATTCAAGTCTTGGATGTGGGCCTTAGATCTTGAGTTGAAGCAGTTACAATCTTTAGTGGGCTCAACTTGCAGAAAAGTATAAATTAGGCATGGGCGTTAGTGAAGTTAACGTTAAGTGACATTGTGGGTTCGAGAACGTTAGTGGTAATCACCTTTTTCACTAACGCTCCAACCCCATATAGTCCACGTTAGCTTCAACGTTAGTGGCACTAATGTGACCACTAACATTGCCTTATGAACCTTCGCAAGTGTTTTTGGGACTCACCTTTCTCAATAACGTTTCCTTGTGCCCCTTGTCCCTACGTTAGAGTTTACGTTAGTGTAACTAATGTGGCTCTTAACGTGGGCAAGCCTCATCTTCGAGAGTGTTAGTGACACTTATCTTTGTCACTAACGCTCCAAGTGCCCCTACTCTCCACGTTAGAGCTCACGTTAACTAAGTTAACGTGGTAGTGAATGTCATCTCCAACGTTAGTGACAAAGGTGAGTGTCACTAACGTTGGCTCATCAATCTTAGCTCCACGTTAACTTTCACGTTAGTGGTCTTAACGTGACCACTAACGTGGGCAATGCTAGTTTGATCCAACGTTAGTGACAAAGGTGAGTGTCACTAACATTGGCATTGTTCCTCTCTTCCACGTTAGAGTTCACGTTAACTAAGTTAACGTGACTCTTAACGTGGCTCATTGCCAATTCTTAGAGCGTTAGTGGTGTTCACGTTTACTACTAACGCTGGAGCTCTCTTTATTTCGACGTTAACTACCACGTTAACCTAGTTAACGTGGCAATTAACGTGGGCTTATGATGGCTTCGCAGGCGTTATTGGTGATCACTTTTCTCATTAACGTTGCAAGCTCATTCCCATTCCACGTTAGTGGTCACGTTAACTAGGTTAACGTGACTACTAACATGGTTCTTCCTTGCTTCCTTTGTCCTGAAATCAAGCAAATAAAGTGCATCAAAGCTCTAGCCAAAGTCATGAGATTATGCATTATCAATTTGTCATTCAATTCTTGCTAAATCCTCATGAAATCATGTAAAATTCACAATAGTTGCTTGAATCAAGGTGTGAGTGTATTTTCATCCAAAACTTGCCTTATTCTCTAAGAAAATGCATGAAACTACCCTAAAACAATAAAGAAAAGGTCAGTGAAACTGGCCTAGATGCCCTGGCATCATGTGGCAAAGTCATTGGTTTTGTCCCGCTTGTGTAGTTGTGATGGAGATGTGAGTATTGATTGCACAGTGACAGGACACTCTCCCTCTGAGACAAGTAATAGGCACTCTCCCTGTAAGACCAACTTGTGATAAGTTTGGAATGTTCCTTTCAAGAATATGGTGGGTTGATTTGTCCACGTTCTCTCTTATTGCAAGGTGATAGGGCACTCTCCCTCTTAGACAGGTGACATGGCACTCTCCCTTTGAGACAGAATAATATCACTAGTGAGAAGGTGACAAAACACTCTCCTTCTAAGACTGTCTTGTGATAAGCCCAAATATTTTTTCTCTTGGAGATGCGCAACAGAGAAACAATGTCCGGGTTAGCTACCGAATGTGTCGGGTTCTAACATTTTTAACCGACAAATGAGCTCACGGCTAATAAGACAGGCAACATCATACTATATTTGTTTGCTGTTGTTTGAGTGTGCATATTTGTTTTGGTTTGTCTAACTGTAAATTTATTTTAATTGCTAACTGTCATACTTGGCATACATGCTCTCTAATTGTGTTTGTTTTGTATTGATTGTTATTTGTGATTGATACTACTGAATTGAGCAATAGAATATTAGGAGTAAAGATGATAATGTATTGAGAATGATTGAGGCTAGAGGTAATTGATATAGCTGAGACTTTAGAAAATTGATCCTGTTGGAATTAGTTAAGACCCTAGGCTTGAACTTCTATGAAGTTGGATACAGTCTTTACTTGGGACTATTACCTTACTGGGAACCTACGAATTTTCACCTGTCGTGAATTTTATGTTTTTCAGATGCAGGGCGTGACGTGCCTCGCTAAGAGTGCGGGATTTTGTTTTGCGATGCGAATAAGACTTTTTGAAGTTTATGTTGGCAGAGCTTTCTCCACTGTTGAAACTTTATTGTATATTTCCTCTTAGAGGCTTTATTTGGAGAAACAAGATTTCTATTTTGTATACTTTTCTGGTTTTTAATATTCTAGCCGGTCTTTTCTTCGTGGGTCGAGACTAGTAACTATTATGTATCCTATTCTGGAACTAGTGTATATAAGTATATATATCTTCGCTCCAGTATGCGACGCTTCTTACATTTATGTCTCGTGTGTGAATAATGGCTGTCGATTTTGTTAATCTTTCTTTCACAGGCTCCTAATTATATTATTATTCTTCAAGTATTATGTATGTATCCTTTTTTTAGGTATCGTAGTATCTCAGCACCTTTAATTTACGACTATAGCATAAGGATTTGTGTGGTAGAGTATTACATAATTCAGCTAGGGATAATTTTTTAATATTATGCGGCTTTAAATCGAAATCGTTCTTAACCACTTCTCTTGATTAGTTGATCAAGGATTTGGCGATTAATTAAGTTAAGAGAAATTAGATTACCAAAAAATTGGAATTTGATTTTAATAAATGATTTACTGCAAAAATATTTTTGCATAAGTCAAACTTGGAAAACACAAGTATTGTTTTTTCTAAGAATTAAACATCTTCAAAGCCTTTAATATTTTCATAACTTGATTACTTTTTTAAATCTCTAAACCTTCTTTTGGTCACTACAATTCTCTCTTCACTGTTCTTTGCTCTACTTTAAAATTTATAATTCTCTTGCCAATGTTTGATTGATTTAATTAAAAATTCAATTAAATATTACTTGATTCAATCCGTTAATCCTCATAAAAACGATATCCATCTACTGTAATATTACTTGATATGATTCGGTACACTTGTTAATATCCAAACGTATTAGTTTTGGTTCATCATAAAACAAGTTCCTCATCTACTTTTTTTCAAAGTTGAGTTTTCAGTGCTTGTCATTCTTTTTCCACGATTTTAGGGTCCTTGGATATAATTACGAGCCTATCCAACGGAACCACCGTGTCCACTTCTACCACCACCCTATTCCCTGTATTTGCAATCTCACAAAAACACCAGCAGTTTGTTATTTAAGTCTACTAGATAGCCGCTCATCATGGTCCTCTGTTTTTCTTTTTTTTTTGGGCAAAATTCTAACACATAACCACCAAGATAATTTTCCAAGTCCAGCAATATTAGGGCCTTAAGTTTAAGTTACTATCACTACTAATATGCTTCCAAGATGTTTCTTTTTCTTTACACACAATTATACGATTTATTCAATTGTTAGCTAGTTATCTTTGTTAATTCAATATTTTAATCAATTGATTAATAATATAGCCTAAATTCCATGACCTGTAAATCTATTTAGATTATTCTTCATACACTCCAGTCCAATGCATATAGATTTAAATATGTTCTATAATCACTGACCAAAAAAAAAATGTTCTATAATCATGTTAGATGTATATAGGCTAAAATAAGCTAGTAATATAAAATATATATTAAAATGCACAAATAAATAGTGGTGAATTTTTTGTGTTAGCATTTTTATTTTAGAAAGAAATGGTTTCTTATATAACATTAATTTAAAACAAAAATACTATATTTTTATAAAAAATTAGTCATCAAATCAATTATTATGTAGTTATATATAAATATATATGTAACTTAATCCATTTAAAATATGTATTTTATATTTTAATTATACTAATTATACTAATTATAGCTGATTATAATTACTAATTTTAATATACATCTAACAAAATAAAATTCAAAAGAGAATGATTAGTGAAATGTAGCTTATTCTATCTTGCACTCATAAGCTTACAAAAATGAACATAGTTTTATACAAATGTTAAGTGATATTATTTGAAGTACTAAAGCGGCAAATTATCATTGTAAATAAAAAAGGCTTTTCATTTTCTCCAAGGAGCTAGTATTTTATGGTAGTTTATTATTATTCCTGTCCTGTTTGATTGCTTTTGAAATTAAAGAGCCAAAAACTACTAATATAAACCAAATAAAATATCCCATAATAGCGAAATTTTGCTTTTGAATAATTTGTTTATTTTATTAAATTTGATAGCTTTTTGAATAGAATGGATTTTGAAGGTAAATAAATAAACTATTCTTTTAGGCATTATATGAAATGACCATTTTCGATAACAAAGAAAGGAATTAGAAATTCTTAAACAATATGTTGTTATGTTTAATTTAAATTTTTTATCCTTACAAAAGCTGTTCTGGTTTTGAATTGCCGTGATGAAAATAAATTTTATATATTCAAGTTTCTGTACTAACGATATTTTAAATAAGTTAATTTTTTGAATTTATTATTTTATCAAATAATATATACATGAATAATAAAACATTTACATATATACCCATGATGCAATTATTTAATGTAACTTTTAGAGATATAGTTATTTTTGTTTCTTATTTTATTCGGTATAACTATTTACATATCTCTTTCTATCAACTTAAAAATATAATAATCTGTGTTAGTTATGTTAAATTGAGGATTTTGAAATTGTTTGGGTTAAAAGGGTTATTATTGAAGATTTTTCCCTTCTCACTATCTCTTTTGGACTTTTTAGTAAGTTGCTTACTTGAAAGAGATAAAAAAAAAAAAAAACAGAAAAAAGATATCTGAAAAATGGTATATTGTGGGCAGTGGTATTTACTGCAAACACTTGAGTAGTGGATGCGAGTTTTGTGCTAATTAAATTAGTGTTTAACTAATTAATATCTGCTTTAAGAACATTAGCGACTCAATTTAGGCACGACAATGTCTATTTAGCCGCTCTTCTATAAAGTTAAAAAGATATTTTTATATTTTTATTTTTAAAAGTATAAATTTAATATCAATAATTAAAAAATAAATTATAAAAATATAAAATATTTTAAATTATTTAATATATATAGAACGTAAAAAATAAAAAAATAAGATAAAAATTTACTAATATTATTTACAAATTAATTATTTATATCTTAAATTTATTTATTTTCTCAATCCTATTTAATTTGAAATAAATTTAAAAATTTATATTCATATTCAAAACACTCTTTTAGAAGATATATAATTCTAATAGATAAAAAATTATTTTTTTAATCTTATATTGAATATTTTTAGTTATCTTTAATTTTATTATTATTTCAAAATTATTAATTTTATTTTGATTATATCGTCTCGTCATATTATATACTATTATTTTTTGTTATTATTTTTTTACATGTATAACTATTATTGTCTCGCCGTCATTGTTATGTTACCTTATTTTATTCTCTTTTTTTATTTTCTTCTTCTATTAGTCCCGACTGCAATCAATTACCACTATATCATATTACCATTATTGCAGCTCTTATTTTTGTTTATCACTTTGATCCATACATATCCATTGTGTTAACTTTTGAGTTGTTAAAGATTTGTTAAAAAAATTACTTTTTTATTTGATTTAGATATCTAGATGTATAATTATTATAAAGATACTTATTTTTCATACTTACTTATTAAGTCATATTTTATCATTTAAAAAAAATTAAGATATCAAGCATTCAAATATTTTGTATACAATAATTAAATAAAATAAAAAAATTATTAATTATTTAATTTCTTTAATATATAGAATAATTGAATTTAAATTAATTTAGGTATAATACTAAAATCATTATGTTGTTACTATGTGTAATAATAAAGATAAAATTTATAAATATTTGTAAATGTATTTATTTCTCAATTATACTTAATTTGAAGCAGATATAAAAATTTATATTTAAATCTCTCTTTCTCTCATATAAGTTTAATAGCTAAAATTTTTTATTTCTTATAATTTTATATTCAATATTTTAATTAAATTATTTTTAGTCTTATTATTCTTTTAGAATTTTTAATTTTGTTTTCATTATTCTTTTTTATTATTATTATCTATCTATATATGTTTCACCATCACTTTTATATTAGCTTGTTCTCTCTTCCTTCTTCGGTTTTTATTCTCTTTCTATCTTATCTTCAATCGCAATTAGTTACCAACATATATATTAGTTCATAATTATTACACTCAGACTACTTTAAAAATAAAAGTTCAAACAAAATTTTGTAACTCTTATCTGAGTCTCTACACTCCTATAACTGTAATGAATGACTAAATTTTATTTTTTTTATTCTGAGTTTTTTTATTATCTAATACATTTAAAGTCACATATTTTCATTTATGATAAAAGTTAAAAACTAAAGTTAAATGACATTAGTACTTTTTGGTTTAATAAAATTAAAATAAAATACAAAAATAAGGATAAAAACTAAAAAAAATACATGGCTCTAGAAAAGGATAATGTTAAATTTTATGTCATTATGTATGAGAACATAAATTTATTTTATTATATT
Source organism: Arachis duranensis (assembly GCF_000817695.3). Taxonomy (NCBI): domain Eukaryota; kingdom Viridiplantae; phylum Streptophyta; class Magnoliopsida; order Fabales; family Fabaceae; genus Arachis; species Arachis duranensis. Next base: position 74,030,009 of record NC_029774.3, on the reverse strand, counting down.
TATTTTTATACCAAATAACCAAAAAGTTAAATTTTATATTCGTTTTTTATTACTTATTTTAAATTATACTCTATGGTGATTGACATGTTTTTTTTCGAAAAAAATAATTATGAAGTCATTTTCATTTTTTATAAGAGTACATACATTATATCGTGATTTTAATAATTAATGTAAAATTTAAAAAATTAAATAAATATATATTTATTTTGATTACATTCAAGAGTAAATTATATATATTTCTATAGTCAAGAAATAGATTTAATTTGTTCTATGATAAATAATTTTTTAATTATCAAATTTATAAAAAAGATATCATCTTTTTATTTATCCTAAAAGTTAAACATTAAAACTAATGTTAATACAGTATTAACATAACTAAAATAAAACATAAAATTAAAGTTTGAATAAAAATAAAAATACAAAATTTTAAATTTCAAAATATAAAATAGTTATAAGATAAAAAAATTACTTAAATATAATTTTTATAAGGTACTCCATGAATGAAATTAGATGAATGAATATTATATGTAAAATGAATCCTGAGTACAAAAATTATTCTGTGTAAATTTTTTTAAAAAAATATTGTCCTATTAAACTATTTTACTTTTAATTTTTTAAAAGCATATCCATAATAAAAAAAATCCGCATGAATAATTTATATCCAATAGAAAACTCTTGATAGAGTTGCTGCGAAAAATATGTGAAATTTTTTTTATTCAACGTAACTGACGAATATACGGAAAAATGTTTTTTAATAATAAACTTATGTAGGTTTATATTGGAAGTTAAATTTAGACGCCAATTGACATTATATATTGTGTAGGTACCTAGAGTATATTAGAAGAGTATGACAAGAGAAAAATTATTCTGTATAAATTTATTTTTTTTAAAATTGTCCCTTTTGAACTATTTTATTTTTATTCTTTAAAAATATATTCAAATAAAAAAAAAATCTGTAACGATAATTTACATCCAATATAAAAATCTTAATAAGATTACTGTAGAAAATGGATAGAAAATTTTTTATTTAAGATGAAAGAATTTTTTTAATAATAAACTTTTTTTTAGAAGCAATATTGGAACTGAGAAGGATGCAAGTAAAAATGACTAAAAAAAATATTTTTTTATTATGCAGTAACATAATCTGATATGATAGACAGTAAGAGAGAAGAGATATAATTATAGAAGTTTTGTGATTACGAATGAATGAAATAAGAGAGAACATGAATATATGTGATAAGAGAGAAGACGAGGTAGTAAAAGTTTTTTAATGTAAAACTGACATATAATGAGATAGATGATTAGGGAGGACAAAATTGAAAAAAAAATTGGACACCAAAATCATGTATTGACATTATATATTGTTATAGATATTAAGATGACTAATTAAAAATGTTTATATGAAAAAATATAAAATTTAAATTTTTGATATATTTATTATTTATTTATTAAAATAAAAGATTTAAATTTTCTACTATATATTAATAATCTTAGCATATGTTTTAGCTAAACCCATTAAATTAAGCAATTCGAGTTAAAAAAGTACAGCTAAAATCTTGCAACAAATAAACCCAATAAATATTTTTTTATTTCACAACATTTTAATTAATACATCTGATTATAATACGTACGTACCTAATATTATTATTATTATTGAGAGTATATATAAAGTTATGGATAATTGAACCATACTATAAATCTGCAAGGCGAATCACTTTCCAATCTGATCAATTTATTTAATAGCTTCTTCCATTCAAGGGAGAATTCAGTTCTAATAAGCCAACCTACAACGAAACACACACACATAGAGAGACAAAGATAGAGGTTTAGAACAAAGTTATTGGGAAATTATTATCCTTATCTTCCTAAACATCATAATGGTAGTAAAGACAGTGCTTCAAACTTTAATTACATAAACCATAGACATACACCAAAATAAAATATCAAGTGCGATTCTTTAAAAAACAAAATCAGAACTAAACTAAAATTTTGAAATACTTATTTCATTTATCATGCTCACGTTTAATATATACAAGTTGATTTTCTCTCTTTGAGATACTTATTTTGTATGTTATATGAATGAACATTTAAATAACTTTTTGATATAGTTTATGACTCTTTCAATATTACGAAAAGTAGAGTAAAGAATTTATCACAGCAAAGACTACTCAAAAATTAATTTAGACATAGAAGGCTTTATTACATAAGGATCGTATATATCAAGATTGTATTTGCAAAATATTATTTCATAAAGTTTTCCTACACATTTGATTGTAAATAGCTACTGTTGTCTCGTATTTATTTAAAGTATTGGTACATTATATTTAAGGTACGTTGCAACATATATAGTAAAAATTAAAAATTATAAACAAGAGCATTGTGCATCCAAATAATCATTGTAGATTACTTCCTAGTCAAACATGTTTTACACGTCAAAACTTTTAAAACACAACAAGTGTTTTAAATTCAAGAAAAATTGAAGCAAACAACAACAAAATAAAGACTCTAATTAAAATCAATATATAACTCATCAAATGGGTAGTTTGAATTACTTCCTAGTCTTTTCCGAATTGCATAAATATTATTCTACCATTAATTTCAAATTAAACGACTCATAATAAACTAGGTATAGCTTCTGGTGCAATGAAAAATAAAACTTTCAAAACTGAAATAAACTTTAGAAATATTTGTTTCATCTTTTTTTAGGAGATACTTCAAACTACGACCACAAATTTCTTAAATTTTTTAATCCTTGTATTTTATGCGATAACGGTAAATACTTTAGAAACTTTTTCCTTAATTCATGGGATTTTCCAAATTCTTTTAAAAAGAGTGATATTCACACATCAAGAATTTATAAAATTAATATTATATTAACTAAAAGCTTATATTCTTACCTTTATTACTTCTTGACGAAATACTTAGCACGAAACTTGTATATGCATACATGCATCTCCTTTTCATCTTTTGAATAGTATTTTGTGCATTCTAAGTCGATACATATGTGAACGCAGTAGGCCATTTTGTTTCGGTCATGTACATGAAGTTTCTCACACTCCTCCACACATTCTGCAATGGCGTTTTCGACTTTAACATGATCAAATGTAGTCAAAGCAGATTCTGCAATAATAGCTTTTTGTAATTCTCCATTGCCCAAACAAACAACCGCTTCAATAATTAATATTACAATTGCATGTGGCACACAATTTTTAGCCATAAACCCCCAACCCTTCTCTCTGTCTATCTTTCTTTCTCTCTCACACACAAATTTACAATAGAGTATAATTTATATAAGCTGTAAAATCTTTTTCAATATTATTTTACATGATATATAATTCTAAAATTGAATTATAAATTATCATGCAATGACTACAACATTTTTGGTCTAAGGTAACCCTTGAAGCAACATTTAACAAAAGTTGCCTTAAATAAAAAAGGATAACATTTTTTACAAGTTACCTTTGAGTAAGGCAAAGATTACAAAATTTTTTGCTATCCACAAAATTTGTTGTCTTTGATATCTAAAACAACACTTAAAAAATCTTATAATATAAAACATTTAAGATAATATTTTTAAATAAAAATACAACATTTTATAAAGATTGTCAAAAAATTGAATAAATAACAATTATAAAAAGTTGCCTAAAATTATTCATAGTTAAAAATTTTAGAGAAAAACTTTTAATCATATTCCCACCAATTATTTTTCAATCTAATAACTTAAAAAAAGAAAAGAACATATTTGTTTCAATTCATCACTACCGTATGCCCTAACACTTGAAACCAATCCCAAACGGCGACACACCCTCCACAATCGTCGCTCTCCTCCACGTACGACAGCAGCTCTAGATCGCGGTGCTGTCCTCCACGGGCGATGGCAAGGTGCTCCCTTCCACGGGTGTCGGCGCGGTGCTCTCCTCTACGGGAATCGGCGCGGTCATATTCTCCACGCACGCTGCTCCATGGCTCTTCCTCCTCCTGTCTCGGCTCCACGTACGTAGTAATCTTCGAGAAACGCCTCTCCTTCTCCTTCTCCTTCTCCTTCTCCTTCTTCTTCCCCTGTCTCATCTCCTCCTCTTCGCAAGCTCTAACAACACTACGCGCTGCTGTAAGCCCCCTGCTCCTCCTCTACGTATTGGTAAAAAACTTCTGAATTTTACTATGGAATAGAATTTCTGAATGCATTGATTCTGAGTGAAGATTGGGAATGTTCTGAATTTTAGTATGAAAATGGAATTTTGGAATGCATTGATTCTGAATTTTAGTATGGGAATGTTTTGAATTTTAGTATGGGAATGAAATTTTTAAATGCATTGATTCTAAATTTTACTATAGGAATAAAATTTCTGAGTTACATTGAATCTGAGTTTTTGGGGCTTTTGATAGTTCTGATTTTGGTGGTTTTATTTTAATTTTTTTGAATTTTTTCTGGTTTTATAAAAAGAAAAGCCTTTCTTCCCAGTAATGGTGTTATAATCAAGAATTTTTTTCTCTGAGAATTTTGTCTGTGGTTGAACTTTAAAGAACACATTGAATCATGATTGATTTAACTTATAGCTGGTGTTGGAGAATTGAGGCAACCATTTGGTTATCTTATTGGTGCTCCTTACATTACATGATTTGAGTTATACTTTTTACTATTTGTATGCTTGCTTCTTGAATTAAAATTGTCATTGATATAATTATTAGTTAAATGATGCCAAGGCATCTTAGGCTAGTTTCAATAGCCTTTTTCTTTTGTTTTTAGTAAGTTTTATGCACTTTATTGAGCAATAAGTAATCAATTGGGTTAAAAATTGATACACACCTTGATTCATTCAAACCCAGTTAATTTGATACTTTTTCATGAGAATTATACCATAATTACTTGTGTGCTAAGAATAATGCAATCTCTCATGATATTAGCAGGGCTTTGATGCATGTTTTGCTTCATGATTAGTGAAGAAAGGCATAGAAAAAGGTTGAAGAATGGCCAGGAAAAGGATGAAGAAGAAGCAACGTTGGTGGCCAAGTTGGACCACCAAAGCTGCCTCAAACGTTGAGAGGAATGAAACAGGGGAGCCTCTGCATAATTTGCTGGTGCCCACGTTGGAGGAAACGTTAGCAAGCCAACGTTATCTCCAACGTTTTGCTAAAATGTACTTTCCGGAAATTGGGAAAAATTGTGGCGACCTGCACGCGTGCTGTACGCGTGCGCGTGGATTGAAAATTTTGACAATCCACGCGCATGCGATGGAAACGTGTACGCGTAGATGGAGCAACATTGGACCAACAACGTTGCCTCAAACGTTGGTAACAAACATGCGCAATCTGACTTCCAAAATTCTACATTTGAAAAAGTGCAACGACGCGTATGCATATACAGCCCGCACGCGCAAGCTTAACTTTTGATGATCCACACGTACGCACAGGTCACGCGCACGCGTGGATATGCCAACGTTGGAGGGAACGTTGTCAGTCCAACGTTGAGGCCAACGTCTTTGAATAGCTTCAAAAACTGGATTTGGACATTTTGCATCCACGCGAACGCGTGGATGCGTATTTTGGACCCAAATGTGCAAACGCGCAAGCACACGTATGCATGGGTAGAAAAATGTTGGCACTCCAATGTTGAGCCAAACGCCAATGATAGCAACCAGTACCTAATCTTCCAACAAGCACTCCTCTCGTCTCAATAGCAAGGGAAACCAATTGGAGCAACTTCAACCCAATTAAATTAAGGCCAAAAGCCCAATTCGGAGATTGAAGATCAATGGAAGAAAGTGTATAAATAGCTTAGAATTCAAGTTAGTAGGGGAGTTCGGATGGACTGATATTGAAACTCTATCAATTTCTTTTTCTGTAATTCTTTAAATTCTGTAATATATCGTTTAGTTCGATTTTTCCATTTTTAGAGCTATGAGCAATTAAACCCTTTTCATTGGGTTAGGGAGCTCTGTGTAATTCAATGGATCAATATTAGTTTTCATTATTCTTCTTCTTTCTTTTCTCTTAATTTTGCTAGAAAGCTTTCAGTCTTCATCCAATTAGGTAGTTATCTTGGGAAAAAAGCTATTCATAATTGGATTTCCTCTGAACCTTGGAAGAGGAATGAGGAGATCATGCTAGAAATGCTTTCTCACATTGGATTAGATTGGGGTTTGGATGGATATCGTGACATGTAATCCTACCAACACTTTGATCTATGAATATGTGTGGTATAATCAGTGACCATATTTCATCTCTTCCCATGAGCACTTAAATCAAGAAATTGGGCAATTATTCATGCTTAGAGAAATTAGATTGCCAAGGAATTGGGATCTAATCACCTAAGATTATCAAGGAGATCAATGAATGCATTGATTGAGGAAGAGATAGAAATGAACTTGATCCGGAGGATTATCACATCTCCTGACCCCAATGAGCTTACCCATCTCTGATCTACCCATTCTTTTACGTTCTGCTCTTTAATTTCATGCTTAATCCCCATTCCTATTTAATTTCTTGCAATTTAAGCTTATGCACTTTAATTACTTGCAATTTAAGTTTCTACTCTTATTATTCTACAATTTAATTTTTGTTCATTTACATTTCTTGCACTTAAGTTTCCCACCAATTTACATTCTGCAATCTCAATTCAACTTCTGATTTCTCTCAACTAGAACAATTCTCCAATTAACATTGATCAACCAACCAATCTCTGTGGGATTCGACCTCACTCTACTGTGAGTTTTTACTTGACGATAATTCGGTGCACTTGCCAGTAGAAAATTGTTGAGAGACAGTTTTCAACACATCAAGTTTATGACACCGTTGTCGGGGATTGAGCATTTTTCTTTTCTTTGTTTAATTGAATTTTAATTTCAGCTGTTTAATTTTACTTTCTGCATTTTTAGTTGTTTCTCTTTATTTTTCTTTATTTCCTTACTTTCTAGTAAGCTAACCCACTAACCATTTGATAAATTGCTCTAACCAAGCTAACTATACTCTATTTTAGTGGACTCTGCACTTGCTATTTCTTGTACTTATTCATTGTATGACAGGTAGAAGAGGGGAAACCTCAACCTCTTTTGATAGTGAACCAGAGAGGACCTTCCTTAGATTAAGGAAGGAAGCAAGAGGAAAGAAGGCTATTGGTGCAGAAGAATAGGAGGAAGACTTGGATATAGACATAGAGAATGATATGGAAAACCATCATGAAGGAGAGGTAAACAATCATGCCAAAGGAGGTGCAGCTAACCCTGCTGCCATGCTAATAATTTCAAATTGAAACCTCAGCTCATCACACTCGTCTAAAACAATTGTTCTTTCAGAGGAAGTGCCCAAGAAGACCTAATCAGCATCTTACCACATTCCTAAGGATATGTGATACGGTTAAATCTAATGGTGTTCATCCTGACACCTATAGATTATTACTATTCCCATTCTCTTTGAAGGACAAAGCATCTAAATGGCTAGAATCATTTCCCAAAGAAAGCTTAACAACCTAGAAAGATGTGGTAATTAGATTCTTAGCAAGGTTCTACCCTCCTCAAAGGGTGAATAGATTGATAACCGAGGTGCAGACATTCAGACAGCAGGATGGTGAAACCTTATATGAAGCATGGGAAAGATTCAAAGATTTGACAAGGAAATGCACCCTGATATGTTTAATGAGTGGCTGCAACTGTACATCTTTTATGAAGGACTTTCCTATGAATTAAAGAAAGTTGTAGACTACTCATCTGGAGGGTCCCTTAACAAGAAGAAGACTATTGAAGAAGTCATTGATGTCATAGAAACAGTGGCTGACAAAGAGTATTTCTATGCCTCTGAGAGGAGCAACAAAAGAGGAGTCATGGAGCTGAATAACATGGATGCAATCCTGGCCCAAAATAAGATGATCACTAAGCAATTAGCTGAATTGACCAAGCAAATGGGGAAGAATCAGGCTGCAGCCATCCATACTCAACCATCACCTCAAAGAGAGTTGGACACAGAGGAAGGAGTTAACTGGGAGGAAGTCAATTACCTTGGGAATTCATCTAGGCAAGCTCATGATCCATACTCAAAAACCTATAACCCGGGTTGGAGGAGCCACCCAAATTTTGGGTGAGAAAACTAACAAAACCAAGGCCAAGATCAGAAACCTTATAACACTAACCAGTACACTTACCAACAATCCAATCCAAGATCATATCAACACCTATACAACAATTCCTCTCAACCACCATATCAAGCCCAAGCCAATCAGCCTCAACACTCAGCTACCCATCCACCATCTGAAGATAAGTTGTCCAGGATCGAAGCTATGCTCACCAATCTTTGTAAGGAGTCTCAAGACATGAAAAATTTCAAGGAGGAAGTGAGATCCAATCTACAAAATCAAGATGCTGCCATTCAAAACTTGAGGCACAAATTGGATACCTGTCCAAGCAAGCCCCTGGCCTTAGCTCTTGTAATGCTGCCAAGACAATTTTGAGAGAGGAATGCAAAGCTATTACCCTCAGAAGTGGAAAGGAATTAAAAGAGACCTCAAGGGAAACTCAAGAGGAGGAAGCAAAGGGAAGTTCAAGTGATAAGGAATAAGCACAAACACCTACTTCCAATCCATCAGAAGAAAAAGAAGTCCTAAGGCCATATGTCCCAAAAGCTCCTTACCCTCAATGATTCACGAAGAATGCAAAAGATAGCCAATTCTCCAGATTCCTAGAGGTGTTCAAGAGGTTGCAGATCAACATTTCCTTCGCTGAAGCATTAGAGTAAATGCCAATATATGCTAAGTTTCTGAAGGAATTAATGACTAAGAAGAGAAGTTGGAGGAATGATGAAACTGTGGTTTTAACAGAAGAATGTAGTGTTATCATCCAACACAAACTGTCTCAAAAATTGAAAGACCCAGCAAGCTTCCAAATCCCCTGCATTATAGGAGAAATCACAGTGGAGAAAGCCTTATGTGATTTGGGAGCCAGCATAAATTTGATGTCCTTAACAATGATGAAAAGAATGAATATTGAGGAAGCCAAACCAACCAGAATGGCTCTCCAATTGGTAGACAGGTCATTCAAATTCCCTCATGAAATAGTAGAAGACATGTTGATGAAGGTGGGAGACTTCATCTTCCCTGCTGACTTTGTGGTGTTGGATATGGAGGAAGAAGCGAAGGCTTCAATAATTTTGGGAAGGCCATTTTTAGCCACTGCTGGGGCTATCATTGATGTCTAAAAGGGTGAACTTACCCTTAGGTTATATGATGAGAAAATTGGGTTTAATGTGTTCAAGGCCATGAGCTACCCACAGGAGTCACTAGGAGAATGTATGAGGTTGGATGCAGTGGACATTGTGGTGCAAGAAACATTTGAAGAAACACTTGAAGAAGTGACAGAAGAGGATTCCACACTAGGCATTGAGGTTGCTGATATTAAAGATGCCGAAGTGCCCATATCAAGCACACCAGAGGAAAGGGAAAAGGAGAAAGAAGCACCCAAGCTTGAACTGAAAACACTCCCTGCCACCCTCAAGTATGCATAGTTGGGAAGTGATGAAAGCTATCCGGTAATAATCAATTCTGCCCTCAGTCAAGAACAAGAGGAAAAGCTAATCAAAGTACTGCAACAGCACCAAAATGCCATCGGATGAACTCTTGCTGACTTAAAAGGGTTAAGCCCTTCCATGTGTATGCATAAGATTCTATTGGAGGAAGATGCAAAGCCTTCCATCCAACCCCAAAGAAGGTTGAACCCAGCCATGAAAGAAGTGGTGCAAAAGGAGGTAATGAAACTGTGACAAGTAGGGGTCATCTACCTAATCTCAGATAGCCCTTGGGTAAGCCCTATCCAAGTAGTTCCAAAGAAAGGAGGAATCACTGTTGTGCCAAATGAAAGGAACGAATTGAAGCTCAATGAAGCCATAATGAAGGATCATTTCCCTCTGTCGTTCATGGATCAAATGTTAGAGATACTTGCTGGGCATGAGTATTATTGCTTCTTGGATGGATACTTGATGCACCACTATTTTGTGGCACATCTTGTGCTTCATTGAGTAGATTTTATCCACTAATATCACACTTATTCATTAAAATTGCATGTTTTACATTTTTCTTCCTGATTTTGTGCTATGATTGAAAACATGTTTCTTTGGTCTTAATTTAGCTAATTTTAATCCTCTTTCATTACCATTTGATGCCTTGATATGTGTGTTAAGTGTTTTCAGATATTACAGGGCAGAAATGGCGTAGAGGATGGAAAGGAAGCATGCAAAAGTGGAAGGAATACAAGAAGCTGAAGGAACTGCAAAACTGTCAGCTCTGACCTCTTCGCACTCAATCGATCATAACATGAGCTACAGATGTTCAAATGAGGCGGCTTCAGCTGCGTTTGAAAGCTAACATCCAGGCTTTGAAAATGATATATAATTTGCCATAATGGCCATGCAGCTAGGTGATGCGCACGCGCACATTAGCGAAATGTCCATCGGCACGCACGCGCACCTAGCGCGTATGCGCGACATGCGCGACGTACTGCGACTGCAGAAATTGCTAGGGCGATTTCTGGGCTATTTTTGACCCAGCTTTTTGGCCCATAAAACACATATTAGAGGCTACAGAGTGGGGGAATCCATTCATTCAATCACACAACTTCTCATTCACACAATTTTAGGTTTTAGATGTAGTTTTTAGAGAGAGATTCTCTCCTCTCTCTAGGTTTTAGGATTTAGGATTTCTCTTCTACTCTTATTGATTACTCATTGTTATTATTTTAGTTGTGAACTTTTAATGTTAGATTCAATTTCCATGTTAATGCAATTAATTGTTTGGATTTTATTATCTCTTATTGCTTTTCTATTTTTTTATGTTATGCCCTCCAAGTACTTGACAAAATGCTTAAAAGGTTGTTAGAGTAGGATTTTATGTTCTTGGCTTGGTTGAGTAATTAGTAACACTTAAGTTATAAAACTATTTTGTTGATTGATAACTGAAAGTTGCTGATTGATTTGGATTCCACTAAAGCTAGTCTATCCTTAGGAGTTGACTAGGACTTGAGGAATCAAATTGATTAGTCCACTTGACTTTCCTTCATTCGTTGAGGGTTAACTAAGGGGGAGCAATGAACAATTCTCATCACAATTGATAAGGATAACTAGGATAGGACATCCAGTTCTCATACCTTGCCAAAGAGCTTTTCTAGTTATTAGTTTATTCCTTTTGCCATTTATTATTCTTGCTTCTTATCTTAAAAACCCCAAAAATATACTTTTTCATAACCAATTACAAGCACACTTTCCTGCAATTCCTTTGAGAGACGACCCGAGGTTTGAATACTTCGGTTATTATTTTTAAGGTTTTGTTACTTGTGACAACAATCTTTTGTACGAAAGGATTCTTATTGGTTTAGAAGCTATACTTTCAATGAGAACTTATTTGTGAAATTCGAAACCACACAAAAATCCATTCGTCAATACTCAGGCTACAATCAGATTGTAGTAGATCATAAAGACCAAGGGAAGACTTCTTTTACTTGTCCTTATGGTATTTTTGCATATAGAAGAATGCCTTTTGGATCGTGCAATGCACCTGCAACATTCCAAAGGTGCATGCTCTCCATATTCTCTGACATGATTGAAAGATTTATAGAAGTGTTTATGGATGATTTTTCTGTATTTGGAGACTCATTTTCTAAGTGCCTGCACTACCTTGCTCTGGTGCTAAGGAGATGTCAAGAAACCAACCTGGTTCTAAACTAGGAAAAGTGCCATTTCATGGTCACTGAAGGGGTAGTTCTTGGGCTCAAGATCTTCAAAAAGGGCATTGAGGTAGATAGGGCCAAGGTGGAGGTAATTGAGAAATTCCTCCCACCTTACAATGTCAAGGCCATTAGAAGCTTTTTAGGGCATGCTGGCTTTTACAAAAGGTTTATCAAAGATTTTTCAAAAATTGCCAAGCCCTTAAGTAATCTACTTGTTTCTGATACACCTTTTGTATTTGATTAGAATTGCATGCTAGCTTTTGAGACTCTGAAGAAAAAGCTCTCCTCAGCACCTATCATTGCCCCCATCTAACTAGGATCTACCCTTTGAATTAATGTGTGATGCATCAGATGTTGCTATTAGTGCAGTGTTAGGACAGAGGAAAGATAACTTGGTGCATATCATATACTATGCCAGCAAGGTCCTTAATGACACTCAAAAGAATTACACCACTACTGAAAAGAAATTGTTGGCAATAGTGTTTGCATTTGATAAATTTAGATCATATCTCATTGGCTCCAAAGTGATTGTTTTTACTGATCACACAACACTTAAATACTGTTTGCCAAGCAAGAATCAAACCAAGATTGATAAGGTGGATCTTGTTGTTGCAGGAGTTCAATATTAAGATTAGAGATAAGAAAGGGGTAGAGAACAAAGTAGCAGATCATTTTTCGAGAATTCCTTGTGAAGAAGAAGGCACACAAAGCCCAAGTGTAAATGAGAGTTTTCCTGATGAGAAGCTAATGGTGGTTCACAAGGCACCATGGTTTGCAGACATTGCAAACTTTAAAGCCACTGGGGAGGTTCCTCCAGAATTCAACAAACATTAGAAGAGAAAGCTTATCAATAATGCCAAGCACTCATCTGGGATGAACCATACCTTTTCAAGAAATGTCCAAATAGAATACTTAGAAGATGCATCTCAGAGGAAGAAGGAAAGGAAGTTTTATGGAATTGTCATGGTTCTTGCTATGGGGGACATTTTGGAGTAGAAAGGACTGCAGCCAAAGTTCTACAATGTGGACTCTTTTGCCCCACAATTTTCAAGGATGCAAGGGAAATGGTACAACACTGTAATGAATGCCAGAAAGCAGGGAACCTACCCAAAAGAAATGAAATGCCACAACAATTCATCTTAGAACTTGAGTTGTTTGATGTATGGAGGATTGACTTCATAGATCCCTTCCCAACCTCATACTCAAATAAGTATATCTTAGTGGCAGTAGACTATGTATCTAAGTGGGTGGAGGCCATTGCAACCCCAACCAATGATAATAAGATGCTTCTGAACTTCCTCAAAAAGAATGTTTTTAGCAGGTTTGGAGTCTCTAGAGCACTTATCAATGATGGAGGAAGCTATTTCTGCAATAGACCATTAGAGACTCTACTCTTGAGATATGGAGTAAAGGATAAGAGGTGGCCACACCTTATCACCCTCAAACAAGTGGGCAAACAGAGTTATCCAACAGAGAGTTGAAAAGGATCCTAGAGAAGATTGTGGGATCTTCAGGAAATGATTGGTCAAAAAAGTTGGATGATGCTCTTTGGGCATATAGGACAGCCTTCAAAACACCAATTAGGATGTCCCCATATCAATTGGTGTATGAGAAGGCCTGTCATCTGCCATTGGAACTCGAACACAAGGCTTTCTGGGCTCTCAAGTTATTGAATTTTGATAGTAAAGCTGCTGGTGAAAGGAGGCTCTTACAACTGCAAGAATTGGAGGAATTCAGATCTCAGGCCTATGAAAATTCTAAAATTTACAAAGAAAAGGCCAGGAAAACCATGACCTCAAGTTGGCACCAAGAAACTTTGAAGAGGGACAGAGAGTACTCCTCTACAATTCCAAGCTAAGGCTATTTCCTGGGAAGCTGAAGTCAAGGTGGTCAGGACCCTTTCTTGTAACCAAAGTTTCACCTTATGGCCATGTAGAAATCATGGAAGAAAGCTCACAACGGACCTTCACTGTGAATGGACAAAGGTTCAAACATTACTTGGGAGATATGGGGGAAGGTTGCAAGGTGAAGTACAAGCTCAACTAAGAGAGATCAAATGTCAAGCTAGTGACGTTAAAATAGCGCTTGTTGGGAGGTAACCCAACTAGAGGTAATACTCTCAATAAAAGAATAAAGTGAATTTCTATACATTGCAAGGAATTAAGTTTGGTGTTTCACACCAAAAGTGATGATCCTACGAGTCCAAAAATTCAAGGAGGAATGTGTGATACTTAGTTTGGTGTTCCACAATGAAATTCACATGAACGCACTACAATCCTGGAATGAGTTTTAGATTTCACCTATTCCAAGCAATGGCAGAAATACTTTTACTCTTAAATCTAGCCTAAAATTGTGCTTGGAAAGATTTAGGGACTCATTATACTAGGAAGTAAGCAAGATACTAAGTTTGGTGTTCACACACCAAATTAGGTTCAGAAAGCTAACTATTCAAGTGCTTGAGAAGCAAGCAACTTTAACTACTTTTGCAGGAAAAACAGTAAAACCTTAGAAGAATTATGCATCACCACCTAGGAGGGGAAAAGGAAATCACAATAATTAAAAGAGGTGATGACAAAAAAGAAACAAATATATCTCAAAAGTTTGTATTGCTCCTTAACTGTCCTTAAGATGGCAATTGAAAGTATGCTTGTTCTGGTGTAATCAAATGTCCTTAAATTTTTCGATCATTTGAAGGCTGTTTGTTTAAAGTCTTTAATTTTCACTCTAGGCTAGGTGTGAAGGTTTCACTTTCACTTTCTTAAATGTTTGTCTTGTTCCCTGGTTGCTTTTAATTTGAATAAAAGAGATATGTTGTTGAAACAGAGAGTGACATTGTTGATGTTAGTAAACAACAAAATAAGATTAAATGTAGGCATATATGCTTGAATGTTTAGCTGGCTCACTAATAAGTATGAAAGGTGGAATGTCTCTTTGTGGTGTGATCTTGGCTGATTGTGTGTGGAACCTTAATGCATAAACATCCTTAGAAGAAAAGAAAGAAAAGCCAAGAGTTGGCAACAAAAAGTGAAAGGAACAGAAAATAATAGGCTAGGCACCAATAGTTTGAGATTTAAGGCATGTGTTTGTGGTATTTTTGTGCAAGGATATGCTTGAATGAGTAAGTTCTTAGGTGCTTCATCACTTGACAACTTGGGTTTACTAACCTGGGATTGTCAGCTAAAAATTCACAATCAAGAACAACCTTGTCACAAAACATTTAGCAAACCAAAGAGGTGCTGGACACCTAGGTCTTAAGAACAAATAACAAACTATGTGTCTATAGTGGATATGTGTTGAGGAGAGACTTGGGTGAATAAGTTCGTAGGAGTGCTTCAACACTTAGCACCTTGAACCAACTGGTTCGGGAGTGTTGACTGAAAACCTACCTTAAAGAGTTGCCTCAAGGACATGACACTGAGCTGCTAGAATCCAAGAATAAGTTCTTAAGAAAAAGAAAAAAAAACAAAGAAAAAGAATAGTAAGGATGAGTGAATAATAAAGATTCACAGCAACATCTGGATTTTTGCTTAAAGAGGCATTCTACACTTGAAACTAATAAAAAGAGGAGTTGTAACACTTCTTGCATGACACCCCATTGATAAAATTCCATCACCATTCAATAAGGACATGTTTTGCTCTCTGTTTTCATTTAAATCTCTCATGATTCACTACTTGCTTGGGGAAAAGCAAGATTTAAGTTTGGTGTTGTTATGCCAAGGCATCTTAGGCTAGTTTCACTAGCCTTTTTCTTTTGTTTTTAGTAAGTTTTATGCACTTTCTTGAGCTATAAGCAATCAATTGGGTTAAAAGTTGATACACACCTTGATTCATTCAAACATAGTTAATTTGATGCTTTTTCATGAGAATTATACCATAATTACTTGTGTGCTAAGAATAATGCATTCTCTCATGATATTAGCATGGCTTTGATGCATGTTTTGCTTGATGATAGATAAAGAAAGACATGGAAAAAGGTTGAAGAATGGCCAGGGAAAGGATGAAGAAAAAGTAATGTTGGTGGCCAAGTTGGAGCACCAACGCTGCCTCAAACTTTGAGGGGAATGAAACAGGGGAGCCTCTGCATAATTTTCTGGTGCCCACATTGGAGGGAACGTTGGTAAGCCAATGTTATCCCTAACGTTTTGCTAAAATGTGCTTTCTGGAAATTGGAAAAAAATTGTGGCGACGCGCAGGCGTGCGCGTGGATTGGAAATTTTGACAATCCACATGCACGCGTTGGAAATCTGTACGCGTAGATGGAGCAACGTTGGACCAACAACGCTGCCTCAAACATTGGTGGCCAACGTGCACGATCTGAGTTCCAAAATTCTACATTTGAAAAATTGCAACGATTCATACGCGTATACAGCGCGCACGCGTAAGCGTAACTTTTAATGATCCACACGTACGTGCAGATCATGCGCACGCATGGATGGGCCAATGTTGGAGGGAACGTTGCCAATCCAAATTTGAAGCCAACGTCTTCAAAAAGCTTCAAAAACTGGATTTGGGAATTTTTGCATCCACGCGCACACGTGGCCTACTCGCACGCGTGGATGCGTATTTTGGACCCAAATGTGCAAACGTGCAAAGCACGCGTACGCGTGGGTAGAAAAACGTTGGCACTGCAATGTTGAGCCAAATGCCAATGACAGCAACCAGTACCTGATTTTCAAAGAAACGTTTGGCCCAACGTTTACCCTCAAACGTGGACTCAAACCTGGACACCAGAACTCTTCCAACAAGCACTCCTCTCTTCTCAACAGCAAGGGAAACCAATTGGAGCAACTTCAACCCAGTTCAATTAAGGCTAAAAGCCCAATTCAGATATTAAAGATCAATGGAAGAAAGTGTATGAATAGCTTAGAATTCAAGTTAGTAGGGGAGTTCGGACGGACTGATACTGAAACTCTATAAATTTCTTTTTCTGTAATTCTTTAAATTCTGGAATGTATCTTTCAATTCGATTTTTCCATTTTTAGAGCTATGAACAACTAAACCCCTTTCATTGGGTTAGGGAGCTCTGTGTAATTCAATGGATCAATATTAGTTTTCAGTCTTCTTCTTCTTTCTTTTCTCTTGATTTTGCTAGAAAGCTTTCAGTCTTCATCCAATTAGGTAGTTATCTTGGGAAAGAAGCTTTCATAATTGGATCTCCTCTAAAACTTAAAAGAGGAATCAGGAGATCATGCTAGAAATGCTTTCTCACATTGGATTAGATTGGGGTTTGGATGGATATCGTGATATGTAATCCTACCAATACTTTGATCTATGAATATGTGTGGTATAATAAGTGACCATACTTCATCTCTTCCCATGAGCACTTAAATCAAGAAATTGGGCAATTATTCATGCTTAGAGAGATTAGATTATCAAGGAATTGGGATCTAATCACCTAAGATTATCAAGGAGATCAATGAATGCATTGATTGAGGAAGAGATGGAAATGAACTTGATCCGGAGGATTATCACATCTTCTGACCCCAATGAGCTTACCCATCTCTGATCTACCCATTCTTTTACGTTTTGCTCTTTAATTTCATGCTTAATCCCCATTCCCATTTAATTTCTTGCAATTTAAGCTTATGCACTTTAATTACTTGCAATTTAAGTTTCTGCTCTTATTATTCTGCAATTTAATTTTTGTTCATTTACATTTCTTGCACTTAAGTTTCCCGCCAATTTACATTCTGCAATCTCAATTCAACTTTTGATTTTGCTCAACTAGAACAATTCTGCAATTAACATTGATCAACCAACCAATCTCTGTGGGATTCAACCTCACTCTACTGTGAGTTTTTACTTGACGATAACCCAGTGCACTTGCCCGTAGAAAATTGTTGAGAGACAGTTTTCAGCACATCATTAGATTAACTAGAAACATGTAAAATGCTGGTGTTTAGTTTTGTGAACACCTAACGTTGATCAAAAAAATCTTACTATTTTGTTGCTGAGGTCGAGAGTTAGCCCATAAACAATTTGCTTTTGTATGGATCATCATATATGTGATGGATTAAATGACCACATCCACATTATGACTCTTTATGTTGTATATGCTTTAAATTTAGCCTCCTAAAAGTAATAGAACAGTTTATGATTTAGTTTTTTCTTTGTGCTGCATTTTCACTATCATTAGGTACATGTTTCAAGTCATGAACTAGAAATGGCCTTTTATCATTAAATTGGTAAGTTTATGATAGTTCATTGATATCCAGTTTTATTAGACCTCTTAATATCCATTAGGTAAACTCTTTCAAAATGTTAGATCCCTTTTTTTATAATTAAATCCATTTACAATAAGAAATGAAGAACTGAATGTTATTAAAGTTGACCTGCTATTGTTCTTTATTTTAGGCTTGTACTTGATGAACATTGAACACAAGTGATGGTAATCAGTAGCTAAGAGAAGGGGGGTTGAATCTTAGTCTCCCTTTTCGCAGAATATTACTTTTACTTTCTCATCAAAATTTCAGGAGATATTTTCACTTTTGTCTCGTGGTAAGTTGAGAGACATTTTTTATTTTGTCTCATAAGTACCAGAAATAGTAATGGAGCAGAGAAGAAGAAATGACACCAGATATATTCTAGTTCAGCTATTAGGTGGAATTTCACTATCTTTTTCAAGATTACAAACACCAATTCTTCCCTAGGATTTACCTAATCCTATCAAGGACAAATTCATATTCTAAGCCCAATCTGAATTTGACTAGAACTCAAAGTCTAGCTTTCAACTGCAAAGTGCTAACCTAGCTAGCATGCAAGAAAATCCCCACAGGATCATAACTCACAACAGAAAGATGTACAAAGAAACTCTGAGACATCTTATGGCTTTTTCTCTAATTTTGCTCACTACCTTTTACCTCTTATTGGATTTTTCTTATAAAATTTACCATGTTTGCCTTTTACCATGAGACTCATACAGACAAAACTAAGAAAAAGAAAACTAAATGAACATCATTGAAAAAGAAGAACTCAGGAAGATTTTTGGCTAGCTATGAGAACTCTGTGCTTTTTCACTCACTCTTCATACTTTCAGCCCTTGGCCGTTCACCCTTAATATAGAAGAGTGAAGCTTCCAAAGTTGAAGCTTATTCAATCCTCACACCTTCTTTCTTCTCCAATATCAGAGTAGCAGTGGCTTCATCAGAGAGGATTTAGAGGATCAAGGCTGTTGCATGCAAGCTCACCTCTTCTCCTTCATCCTTTTTCTTTAAGATTCTTCAATCTTGACCATTGAGCTTGACTTTGGCCCCAAGTTTTGATTCTGATTGTTGATGAGCTTCTGACCTAAGATGGCTTCAAGTTTTCTGTTTTTGCTTCTTTCATGCTTAAGACTCTGAAGCTTTCTTCTTTTTTGTAGTACAAAAAAAGAAATAAACATTTTGTTGTGCTTTTACCAAGATATATTTTGCTTCTTAATCAAAGCCTTTTTCCTTTCTTGGCAAAAATCTATTTACCTTTCTTCATAGACCTTCCTTTTCTGCCTTCCATTTTTTCTTTTTTCTTCTTCTTTGAATGAGTGATGTGACCAAAATAAGAGAGATGTGAGAGAAAAGTGGAAAAAGCTTTTGGTGGAAGCTTTCAATGAAATTAAAAAAAATGAATTCCAAGTTCCTGTTTCCAAGAGTGGAGTAATCGAAGAACGAGGACCTTTGGTTTCTTTCTTCAATTCTTCATGGGCTTCGAAGGATTTGGGCCTCTTTGGATTTATTCCTTTTAATTTATTAAGTTTGCTTCAAGGATTTGTAAATGGGCTTGTCCTTTTTTCTTAGTTTTAAGGTTCAGCCACTTATTTTTGGATCAATTTGTTATGGTGCTGAATTTTGTTTTCCTGCACACTAACCAAATACATCAAACCAACAATTTGAAATATTTTAATAAAACATTAAAAATACTTTTAATAATATTTCTTCATCAAATTAATTTTAATATAGTTTCCAAACTCAACAACATGTATACTTATTTCGGTATCTTAGACTTTAAGCATGTTTTTGCGAGTTAAAGTTTTTGGGATATGTTTGGAAGGGTAGAATGGACTTCGCCTTACACTTGAAAGATGTTCCCTTCTCTCCATTTTCCTCTAAAATCAAAACTCACAAACATTTCCTTAGTCAATGTTGGAATGTTCCATTTTTTGTAAGAAATATCACTCTTTATAATGTAATTTGATTTGCCTCTAAGTAGGTATGAACAAGTCTCAGGGCTCTCCAACCAGTGGTACAAAATATTCCATTTTGATCACAACGAAGGATGGCATTCTGCCTCTTGATATGTCTCCAAGTGCATAGCCACATCCATTTTTTCTTCTTTTAGCATTTTTGCCATTGACGCCTTTCAAAAACTATTCTATGCCTTATTCTAAACTGTTAGGTACAGTAAAATTTTCCTTCTCAATTTGCTAGTGTGAGATCAAAGGTTGGGATTTTTCATTTGATAATATCTCATTTTAACTTGTACTTATAACTATTTAACACATTATGGTTGGTGCTGAAATTGAGGGAAGTTAATTGGATAAATGGAGATTCAGTCTGTTGTGATGCAATTATATCTTAGAAATGATTTTGACTGATTCAGTCTATTTGCATTTATCATGAATGAGACTATAACTAGCATCTTACCAACAAACAATGAAATCACTTTATTTTTCCTTCACCACATTATTCCACTCTTGTCATAGTAGTGTTTTGAGGCTAATCAACCCCAATCCCATCAGCAAAGGATAATTAAAAACAAGTGAACAATTCATTATAAAAATTTATCTGAACATAATTAATTATTTTGATGTCATGTAGAATCTGGCTGCCTTTTGCCGAGTCTGCCTTCGGACACAATATTTGATAAATCGTCCGGTGTTGGATTCATGTGTGATCTTAACGACATCATTATAGCTCCATGGCCTTCATCATCATCGTCGTCGCTTCTTCCGTCCTTATGCAATAGAAGTCCTCATGCAATAGAAGTATGTGTAAGCTCCATGAATATTTTCAATCAAATACATAAATAAATATTCTGTTACTCTTTTGCACTATGTCTAATTTATTCATTTCTTAGACTCATGCAATTGCAGCGACGAAACTTCCATCACTTCCCACAGTGACGTCTTCACAAAATTGATATCCATTTAGATTTGACTGTAGAGTATATACTTGAGTATACATGCTTATGGTTGGATGAAGTTTTCTGAAGAGATAAAGGTGATTTTTGGCACAATAGTGAAGCTCTTTTTGGTTTTAAATTAAATGAAAAAATTAGTTTCTTTTTTGTTCAAGTTCATCATGAGGAAAACATGTATTTTGTTTACTTATGTTTATTATTTATTTGACTTGGTAACATAGCAAGTATGTTAATTGGTATTTGGAAGACCTTTTTATATGTATGCAATATATATTATTAGTTTATTTTCTTTATGTTGATTAAATTGAATTTAAATATTTAAATATTGACAGTGTGTGTTATATATCCTTCAAATATCATATAAATATAACAAAGATAAAAAATATATTGCTTAAGATATAAAAAAAGAGAACCTAAGAAAAATTCAATAAGGTGTTGCTTTAGGTCTATGAAAAAGGCAAGTTAAAAAAATCTGGACAAGTGTTGCTTTAGGTATATGAAAAAGTAAGGGAAAGATTTTTGAAAAACTTTTATTTTTCTTTTCGAAAAAGAAAATAAAAGACACAAATAAAATTAAAAACAATACCTAATCTATGCAACAAAATAATCCGTTAGTTTGCTCAAACTCGAACAATCTCCCGCAACGGCACCAAAAACTTGGTGCACGAAATTTAATTTCGTACAACTGAACCAACAAGTGCACTAGGTCGTCCAAGTAATACCTGAGGTGAGTCAAGATCGATCCCATGAGGATTGTCAGCTTGGATCAAACAATGGTAATCTTATAAATCTTAGTTAGGTGGATAGGAAAGTTGTGTAGTTGTTTAAGCGCATAAAAGTAAAATAAAAATAACGTTACTCAGTGGTTGTGAATTCAATGATAAGAAGATGGTTAAGGTTTCGGAGATGCTTTATTCTTCTGGATCAATCCTTTCTTACTGTCTACTCCAACTGTAAATGATTTCTTCTATAGCAGGCTGTATGTGATCAACACCGGTTGAGAGGCCGCCAATCTTCCTCTAAGCTGAACACCAGGTTTAGTGCGCCTCTTGTCCGAATGAGGATGAAGCTCCTGCAGTTCATTTCCTTGGTGATCCTACTCAAAACGCCACAGACAAGTTCAAATCTTCCAGATCAGAGAATGCTGCACCTTGATTCTAGCCTTTACCACAAAGAACCTAATCTCCCCATACCTCGGCTGAACAGATGTCTCGAGAAGACCCTAACGAAGTCTTGGATTAGCCGTCTAAGAGATGTATCCTCAAGCTAGTGGTTCAGTAATATCCGATGAAAGATGCTCACCGAACCCATGTAGAATAGAGATAACTTGTGACGGTTCAACTCATTCATAAGGTTGAAGAATGAAGATAAGTCTTACGAGAGAATCAAACAAAATTGAAATAGAACAGTAGCACTTTTATTAATCCATAAATCTCAGAAGAGCTCCTAACCTTAACCTAGGAGGTTTAGTGGCTTATAATGTACAATGAAACTCAAAAATATGAAATAATGTTCTATGGTGGTCAAAGATCCTAAAACAAGGGCGATCTTCTCCTATATATACTAATTTAATAACTAAGGATTACAGAAATATGATAGGCTTAGGCTTGTAGTGTGAAAATCCACTTTTGGGGCCCACTTGGTGAGTGTTTGGGCTAAGCTAAGAGTGTCTCCAC
Organism: Arachis duranensis; assembly: GCF_000817695.3. Lineage (NCBI taxonomy): Eukaryota > Viridiplantae > Streptophyta > Magnoliopsida > Fabales > Fabaceae > Arachis > Arachis duranensis. The sequence continues at coordinate 74,007,517 of NC_029774.3, read as the reverse complement.
ATGCTAGTAGGCTCCTTGGGCGTTGAGCGCCCACTTTGGACTCTCCTTTAGGCATTGGATGCCAGTTGCTCCTTTTTGGGCGTCCAACGCCAGAAAATAGGTAGATGGCTGGCGTTGAACGCCAGTTTTAGGCCTTCATCTCCAAAGACAAGTATGGACTATTATATATTGCTGGAAATCCCTGGATGTTAGCTTTCCATAGCCATTGATAATTTTCCATTTGGATATTCGTAGCTTCATAAATGCTTGCTTGAGTGCACGAAGGTCAGATCCTGACAGCATCTGCTACACTTTCCTTGCCTCTGAATCAGCCTTTGTCAAAACTCTCATATTTCAGTCAAAAAATACCTGAAATCACCATAAAACACAATAACTCATAGTAGAATCCAAAAATGTGAATTTTACACTAAAACCTATGAAAATATAATAAAACATTACAAAAACTATATGAAAATGATGTCAAAAAGCGTATAAAATATCCGCTTATCAATGATTTCCTTCGGCTTTCCTAGGACATTATATGTTAGTTATGTGGGCACCATTACCATGCTGAGAACCTCCGGTTCTCACTCCGTACATATTTGTGTTTTTCAAATGCAGGTCAAGAGGCACCTCAGCAAGCATCTGCAGTTTATTCTACAAGCAAAGTGTTATATCTTGGGACTCTGTATTTTGAGCTTATGTTTATATTCTGTAGTTAGATTATCGTCGGTATGTTTAGGTTTATTTTGTCCCTCTTAGAGGTCCAGGCTGTTATTTTATCTATTTTGGGATATTTAGGGTTATGGATATTTATATAAATATTCTTCGCCTAACCTTGGCTTCACAGGTTGAGCCTAGAGCATGAATATTTTGTATCTTTTGACTCTCATTATATATATCGTTTTACTTTTAAAGGTCGTAATACCTTGTCACCTTAGTTTCATGACTTAAGCATAAGACTCTAAGTGACAGGGTGTTACACATTCCATTTAGCTCACTTACCCAAATAGCTTACCCTTTTATCCACCTTTGTTAACCAATTTTGAGGTTATTTTAATCCCCTTTTGTTCTTTATTTTAGCACATCACTACCGCTAAGTGAAAAATAATTAATATCCTTAATTTGGATCTTTGATTAGCTTAGGCTAGTGAGAGTGTGTATCATTCAAGTGTGGGGAAGTTTAGGAATATTGGTTGAGGTAAACGTGTATTTTGGGTTTTCATTGAAAATTTTAGGAATTGGGTACATACTCATGCATTAAATGTTTAAACCATATGCATTGTTACTTTTGTATATATTTTATTTTGAAAAAAAAGGAAAATTAAAAAAATTAAAAAAAAGAAAAGAAAAAGAAAAATAAAAAAAGAAAGAGAAAAAAGAAAACAATAAAAAGGGGGACAAAATGTCCCAAAGTAAAGTAATAAGAATAATGCATATGGGATGTGAATTGAAAAGAATGCATGAGCATTTGAAAAAGTGAAGAATGGGTAGTTAGGTTTGCATTTGAATTGTATAGGTTGCCATAGGTTAAGTGAGAAGTTTAAGTTAATTAAAGAGTCAAATTCTAGTCCACTTGACCAAATATAATCTTACTGATGAGCGGATAATTTATACGCTTTTTGGCATTATTTTTAGGTAGTTTTTAGCATGATTTAGTTAGTTTTTAGTATATAATTATTAGTTTTTATGCAAAAATCACATTTCTGGACTTTACTATGAGTTTGTGTGTTTTTCTGTGATTTCAAGTATTTTTTGGCTGAAATTGAGGGACCTGAGCAAAAATCTGATTCAGAGGCTGAAAAAGGACTGCAGATGCTGTTGGATTTTGACCTCCCTGCACTTGAAATTTTCTTGAGCTACAGAAGCCCAATTGGCGTGCTCTGAATTGCGTTGGAAAGTAGACATCTTGGGCTTTCCAGCAATATATAATAGTTCATACTTTTCCCGAGTTTTGATAATGCAAACTGGCGTTTCAACACCAACTTTCTACCCTTTTTGGCGTTAAACGCCAGAACTGGCATAAAAGCTGGAGTTAAATGCCCGAACTGGCACCAGAGCTGGTGTTTAACTCCAAGAAAAGCCTATGCACGTGAAAGCTTCAATGCTCAGCCCAAGCATACATCAAGTGGGCCCCAGAAGTGGATTTCTGCATCATCTACTTATCTCTGTAAACCCTAGGTTACTAGTCATTATAAATAGGACCTTTTACTATTGTATTTTCATATCGAGAGATCTTTAGATCATTTTTGAGACTATCTTTGTATCACTGTTGATCTCTTGATCACGTTTAGGGGGCTGGCCATTCGGCCATGCCTGGACCTTCGTCACTTATGTATTTTCAACGGTGGAGTTTCTACACCTCATAGATTAAGGTGTGGAGCTCTGCTGTTCCTCATGAATTAATGTAATTACTACTGTTTTCTATTCAATTCAAGCTTATTCTTGTTCTAAGATATTCACTCATACTTCAACCTGATGGGTGTGATGATCCGTGACACTCATCATCATCCTCCCTTATGAACGCGTTCCTGACAACCACCTCCGTTCTATCTGCGAGAGCTTGAGTGTGTATCTCTTGGCCTCCTGGTTCACGAGGCATGGTTGCCTCTCCTGACAACAGAGCCTTCTATTCTGTGAGATCAGAGTCTTCGTGGTATAAGCTAGAATCAATTGGCAGCATTCTTGAGATCTGAAAAGTCTAAACCTTGTCTGTGGTATTCCGAGTAGGATCTGGGATGGGATGACTGTGACGAGATTCAAACTCGCGAGTGCTGGGCACAGTGACAGTGCGCAAAAGGATCATTGGATCTTATTTCAACATAAGTAAGAACCGACAGATGATTAGCCCTATGTAACCCGTAGCCGGACCATTTTCACTGAGAGGACAGACGGTAGCCATTGACAACGGTGATCCCCTAACATACAGCTTGCCATGGAAAGGAGTACGCATAACTGGATGAAAGCAGTAGGAAAGCAGGGATTTAAAAGGAACAAAGCATCTCCATATGCTTATCTGAAATTCCTACCAATGAATTACATAGGTATCTCTACCCTATTTTATGTTTTATCTGTCTTTTAATTATCAAAATCCCATAACCATTTGAATCTGCCAGACTAAAATTTACAAGATGACCATAACTTGCTTCAAGCCGACAATCTCCGTGGGATCGACCCTTACTCACGTAAGGTATTACTTGGACGACCCAGTGCACTTGCTGGTCAGCTACGCGGAGTTATGAAGAAAGTGTGTGAGATCACGATTTTGTGTACCAAGTTTTTGGTGCCGTTGCCGGGGATTGTTCAAGTTTGGACAACTGACGGTTCAACTTGTTGCTTGATGAGCGGATAATTTATACGCTTTTTGGCATTGTTTTTAGATAGTTTTTAGTATAATCTAGCTACTTTTAGGGATGTTTTCATTAGTTTTTATGCTAAATTCACATTTCTGGACTTTACTATGAGTTTGTGTGTTTTTCTGTGATTTCAGGTATTTTCTGGCTGAAATTGAGGGACCTGAGTAAAACTCTGATAAAAGGCTGACAAAGGACTGCTGATGCTGTTGGATTCTGACCTCCCTGCACTCGAAATGGATTTTCTGGAGCTACAAAATTCAAAATGGCACTCTCTCTACGGCGTTGGAAAGTAGACATCTCGAGCTTTCCAGCAATATATAATAGTGCATACTTTATTCATGATTAGATGACGTAAACTAGCACTCAACGCCAGTTCCATGCTGCATTCTGGAGTCAAACGCTAGAAACACGTCACGAACCAGAGTTGAACGCCAAAAAAATGTTACAACTTGGCGTTCAACTCCAAAAGAAGCCTCAGCTCGTGTAAAGTTCAAGCTCAGCCCAAGCACATACCAAGTGGGTCCCGAAAGTGGATTTCTGCATGAATTATTTACTTCTGTAAACCATAGTAGCTAGTCTAGTATAAATAGGACCTTTTACTATTGTATTTTCATCCTGGATCCTGGATTGTATTTTTGATATTGTGATCACATTTTGGGGGCTGGCCATTCGGCCATGCTTGGACCACCATCACTTATGTATTTTCAACGGTGGAGTTTCTACACACCATAGATAAAGGGTGTGGAGCTCTGCTGTACCTCGAGTTTTAATGCAATTACTACTATTTTCTATTCAATTCAGTCTATTCCTATTCTAAGATATTCGTTGCACTTAACCATGACGAATGTGATGATCCGTGACACTCATCATCATTCTCACCTATGAACGCGTGACTAACAACCCCTTCCATTCTTCCTTAGACCGGGCGCATATCTCTTGGATTCCTTAATCAGAATCATCGTGGTATAAGCTAGATTGATGGCGGCATTCATGAGAATCTGGAAAGTCTAATCCTTGTCTGTAGTATTCCGAGTAGGATTCAGGGATTGAATGACTGTGACTAGCTTCAAACTCGCAATTGTTGGGTGTGATGACAAACGCAAAAGAATCAAGGGATTCTATTCCAACATGATCGAGAACCGACAGATGTTTAGCCGTGCCGTGACAGACCATTTGGACCTTTTTCACTGAGAGGATGGGATGTAGCCATTGACAACAGTGATGCCCTACATACAGCTTGCCATGGAAAGGAATAAGAATGATTGAAGGAAGGCAGTAGGAAAGTAGAGATCCAACAGGGACAAGCATCTCAATACACTTATCTGAAATTCCCACCATTGAATTACATGTGTAACTCTATCTTTATTTTCTGCTTTATTTACTATTCGAAAACTCCATAACATTTATTATCCACCTAACTGAGATTTACAAGATGACCATAGCTTGCTTCATACCAACAATCTCCGTGGGATCGACCCTTACTCGCGTAAGGTATTACTTGGACGACCCAGTGCACTTGCTGGTTAGTTGTGCGGAGTTGTGACTAAGTGTGATTCACGTTGAGAGCGCTACCAAGTTTTTGGCACCATTGTTGATGATCACAATTTCGTGCACCAAGTTTTTGGCGCCGTTTCCGGGGATTGTTCGAGTATGGACAACTGACGGTTCATCTTGTTGCTCAGATTAAGTAATTCTCTTTTTTTTTTTATTTTCTTTTCAAAAAGTTTTCAAAAATATTTTTCAAAATTTCTCACCTATTTTCGAAAATTTTCAGAGTTTTCAAGAATGAATCCTAGAGTTTCATATAACATATTTTATCTTGGCTGGCTGTTAAGCCATGTTTAATTCTAGGGATTTTGATTGACGACTATGAATTCATTACTTCTTTTTTTTCCAAAATATGTTTTCGAAAAATTTATTAAGAAAATACAAAAAAATCATAAAATCATAAAAAACCAAAAATATTTTGTGCTTCTTGTTTGAGTCTTGAGTCAAATTTTAAGTTTGGTGTCAATTGCATGCTTTAAACATTTTTCTTGCATTTTTCGAAAATTCATGCATTCATAGTGTTCTTCATGATCTTCAAGTTGTTCTTGGTAAGTCTTCTTGTTTGATCTTGATGTTTTCTTGTTTTGGGTCTTTTATTGTTTTTCATGTGCATTTTTGCATTCATATTGTCTAAACATTAAAGATTTCTAAGTTTGGTGTCTTGCATGTTTTCTTTGCATAAAAAATTTTTCAAAAATATGTTCTTGATGTTCCTCATGATCTTCAAAGTGTTCTTGGTGTTCATCTTGACATTCATAGTGTTCTTGCATGCATCTTGTGTTTTGATCCAAAATTTTCATGTTTTGGGTCATTTTTATGTTTTTCTCTCTCATCATTAAAAATTCAAAATTCAAAAAAATATCTTTTCCTTTTTTCTCTCAAAATTTCGAAAATTTAAGTTGACTTAGTCAAAAAATTTTTAAAATTAGTTGTTTCTTACAAGTCAAGTCAAATTTTCAAATTTAAAAATCTTATCTTTTCAAAATCTTTTTCAAAAATCAAATCTTTTTCATTTTTTTATAATTTTCGAAATTTTTAAAATTTATTTTTAAAATCTTTTTCTTATCTTTAATTCATGATTTTCAAAGGCTTTACTAGTAATTAATTTTAACTTTAAAAATTAAATCTTTTTCAACCATATCTTTTTAATCATATCTTTTTATCATATCTTTTTAAATCATATCTTTTTCAAAAATTTGATTTGAAAATATCTTATCTAACTCCTTATCTTCTTATCTTTTCAAAATTGATTTTAATATCTTTTTCAACTAACCAATTAACTTTTTGTTTGTTTCTTATCTTTTTCAAAACCACCTAACTACTTTTTCCTCTCTAATTTTCGAAAATATCTCACCCCTTTTCAAAATTCTTTTTAATTAATTAATTGTTTTAAATTTTAATTTCAATTTTAATTCTTCCTTTAATTTTCGAAAATCACAAACTCCTTTTCAAAATTTATTTTCGAAAATTTCTCCCTCTCTCATCTTATTCTATTTATTTATTCATTCACTAACACTTCTCTTCGTCTCAATTCACTGCCCCTATCCTCACCTTTGTGTTTGGATTCTCCTTTCTTTATTCCCTTTCTTCTTTTACTAACAATAAGGAACCTCTTTACTATGACATAGAGGATTCCTCTTCTTTTTCTGTTCTCTTCTCTTTCATATGAGCAGGAACAAGGAAAAAGGCATTCTCGTTGAAGCTGATCCAGAACATGAAAGGACTCTAAAGAGGAAACTAAGAGCAACTAAATTACAATAATCCAGAGACAACCTTGCTGAAATTTTCAAACAAGAAAAGGAGATGGCAGCCGAACCCAATAACAATAATGCAAGAAGGATGCTTGGTGATTATACTGCACCTACTTCCAAGTTTGATGGAAGAAGCATCTCAATTCCTGCCATTGGAGCAAACAATTTTGAGCTAAAACCTCAATTAGTTGCTCTAATGCAACAGAACTGCAAGTTTCATGGACTTCCATCAGAAGATCCCTACCAATTCTTAACTGAATTCTTATAGATCTGTGAGACTGTTAAGACTAATGGAGTAGATCCTGAAGTCTACAGGCTCATGATTTTCCCTTTTGCTGTAAGAGACAGAGCTAGAGCATGGTTGGACTCTCAATCAAAAGATAGCTTGGACTCCTGGGATAAGCTGGTCACAGTCGTCTTGGTTAAGTTCTTTCCTCCTCAAAAGCTGAGCAAGCTTCGAGTGGATGCTCAGACCTTCAAACAAAAAGATGGTGAATCCCTTTATGAAGCTTGGGAAAGATACAAGCAGATGACCAAAAGATGTCCTTCTGACATATTTTCAGAATGGACCATGATAGATATATTCTATTGTGGTCTATATGAGTTCTCTAAGATGTCATTGGACCATTCTGCAGGTGGATCCATTCACCTAAAGAAAACGCCTGCAGAAGCTCAAGAACTTATTGACATAGTTGCAAATAACCAATTCATGTACACTTCTGAGAGGAATTCTATGAATAAGGGAATGCCTCAGAGGAAGGGAGTTCTTGAGATTGATGCTTTGAATGCCATATTGGCTCAGAACAAAATGTTGACTCAGCAAGTCAACATGATTTCTCAAAGTCTGAATGGATGGCAAAATGCATCCAACAGTACTAAAGAGGCATCTTCTGAAGAAGAAGCTTATGATCCTGAGAACCCTGCAATGGCAGAGGTAAATTACATGGGTGAACCTTATGGAAACACCTATAATTCATCATGGAGAAATCATCCAAATTTCTCATGGAGGGATCAACAAAAGCCTCAATAAGGCTTTAATAATGGTGGAAGAAACAGGCTCAACAATAGCATGCTTTTTCCATCATATTCTCAGCAACAGACAGAGAATTCTGAGAAAATACCTCTAACTTAGCAAATATAGTCTCTGATCTGTCCAAGGCCACTTTAAGTTTCATGAGTGAATCAAGGTCCTCCATAAGAAATCTGGAGGCACAAGTGGGCCAGCTGAGTAAGAAAGTCACTGAAACTCCTCCTAGTACTCTCCCAAGTAATACTGAAGAAAATCCAAAAAGAGAGTGCAAGGCCATTGATATAATCAATATGGCCGAACCTAGAGAGGAAGGAGAGGATGTGAATTCCAATGAGGAAGACTTCATAGGACGTCTCTCAAGCAAGAAGGAGTTTCCTATTAAGGACCCAAGGGAATCTGAGGCTCACATAGAGACCATAGAGATCCCATTAAACCTCCTTCTGCCATTCATGAGCTCTGAAGACTATTCTTCCTCTGAAGAGGAAGAAGATGTAACTGGAGAGCAAGTTGCTCAATATCTAGGAGCCATCATGAAGCTGAATGCCAAGTTGTTTGGTAATGAGACTTGGGAAGGTGAACCTCCCTTGCTCATTAGTGAACTAGATACATGGGTTCAGCAAATTTTACCTCAAAAGAGACAAGATCTTGGAAAATTCTTAATACCCTGCATCATAGGCACCATGACCTTTGAAAAGGCTCTGTGTGACCTAGGGTCAGGTATAAATCTTATGCCACTCTCTGTAATAGAGAAGCTGGGAATCATTGAGGTACAACCTGCCATATTCTCATTACAAATGGCAGACAAGTCAGTAAGAGAAGCTTATGGATTAGTAGAGGACGTATTAGTGAAGGTTAAAGGCCTTTACATCCCTGCTGATTTCATAATCTTAGACACTAGGAAAGAGGAGGATGAATGCATCATCCTTGGAAGACCCTTCCTAGCCATAGTAGGAGCTGTGATTGATGTTGACAGAGGAGAACTAGTCCTTCAATTAAATAGGGACTACCTTGTGTTTAAAGCTCAAGGATCTTCCTCTGCAACCATGGAGAGGAAGCATAAAAAGCTTCTCTCAGTGCAGAGTCAAACAAAGCCCCCACAATCAAGCTCTAAGTTTGGTGTTGAGAGGCCACAGCCAAACTCTATGTTTGGTGTTGGGAATCTACAACATTGACCTGATCACCTGTGAGGCTCTATGAGAGCCCACTATCAAGCTAGTGGCAACCCAATTTTTATTTATCTAATTTTATTTTTCTTTTATTTTTCTTTTATGTTTTATTAGGTTCATGATCACGTGGAGTCACGAAAAAAATACTAAAATTAAAAACAGAATCAAAAATAGCAGAAGAAAAATCACACCCTAGAGGAAGGACTTACTGGCATTTAAATGCCAGTAAGGAGCATCTGGCTGGTGTTCAACGCCAGAATAGAGCATGGATCTGGCGTTGAACGCCAGAAACATGCAGTAATCTGGCGTTTAAACGCCAGGATTGCACACTGAGGAAAGCTGGCGTTCAACGCCAGAAACATGCTGCAGATGGGCGTTGAATGCCCAGAACAAGCTTAGAGCTGGCGTTTAACGCCAGAAACAGGCATCAATCTGGCGTTAAATGCCAGGATTGCACTCAGATGGCATTTTACATGCCTCATTGGTGCAGGAATGTTAAATCCTTGACACCTCAGGATCTGTGGACCCCACAGGATCCCCACCTACCTCAACTCATCTTTTCTCTTCTCCACCAATCACCTCAATCTCTTTTCCCCATTACCTCTTCACCACTCAAATCCATCATCTCTTTCCCACCCAAACCCACCCTACATAGCCGAATACATACCTCTTCCCCTCTCCTCCATATCTTCTTCTTCTTCTTCTATTCTTTCTTCTTTTGCTCGAGGGCGAGCAACATTCTAAGTTTGGTGTGGTAAAAGCATAGCTTTTTGCTTTTCCATAACCATTGATGGCACCTAAGGCCAGAAAAATCTCAAAAAAAAAAGAAAAAAAAGGGAAGACAAAAGCTTTCACCTCTGAATCATGGGAGCTGGAGAGATTCATCTCAAGGGTCCATAGCTCAGTAGTAGAGCATTTGACTGCAAATCAAGAGATCCTTGAGATACCTCAGGGGATACATGTTCCTTCACATAATTATCGGGAGCAACTAAGGATAGGAGCACCAAAATCACTAGGGATCATGCAACAAAAGCAAGGAAGAGACATAAAGGAGCTCAAAAAGCACCATTGGTCCTTCAAAAGGCGCCACCCTCATTAAGGTGGACTCATTCCTTAACTTCCTTGTTCTTATCTCTCTATTTTTTGTATTTTATGCTATATGTTTGTTTATGTTTTGTGTCTCTACCTCATGATCATTAGTATTGAGTAACTATGTCTTAAGGCTATGAATAATTTCATAAATCCTTCACCTCTCTTAAATGAAAAATGTTTCTAATTTAAAAGAACAAGAAGTACATGAATTTCGAAATTATCCTTGAATTTAGTTTAATTATATTGATGTGGTGACAATACTGTTTGTTTTCTAAATGAATGCGTGAACAGTGCATAATCTTGATCTTGTTGTTTATGAATGTTAAAATTGTTGGCTCTTAAAAGAATGATGAACAAAGAGAAATGCTATTGATAATCTGAAAAAAATCATGAAATTGATTCTTGAAGCAAGAAAAAGCATTGAAAAAGCAAAAGCTTGCGAAAAAAAATAGAAAGAAAAAGAAAAAGCAAGCAGAAAAAGCCAATAGCCCCTTAAAACCAAAAGGCAAGGGTAAAAAGGATCCAAGGCTTTGAGCATCAATGGATAGGAGGGCCCAAGGAAATAAAATTCAGGCCTAAGCGGCTAAATCAACCTGTCCCTAACCATGTGCTTGTGGCATGCAGGTCCAAGTGAAAAGCTTGAGACTGAGTGGTTAAAGTCGTGATCCAAAGCCAAAAGAGTGTGCTTAAGAGCTCTGGACACCTCTAACTGGGGACTTTAGCAAAGCTGAGTCACAATCTAAAAAGGTTCACCCAGTTATGTGTCTGTGGCATTTATATATCCGGTGGCAATACTGAAGTGCTTAGGGCCACGGCCAAAACTCATAAAAGTAGCTGTGTTCAAGAATCAACATACTTAACTAGGAGAATCAATAACACTATCTGAAATTCTAAGCTCCTAGAGATGCCAATCATTCTAAACATCAAAGGAAAAAGTGAGATGCCAAAACTGTTCAGAAGCAAAAAGCTACAAGTCCCGCTCATCTAATTAGAACTAATATTCATTGATATTTTGGGATTTATAGCATATTCTCTTCTTTTTATCCTAATTGATTTCCAGTTGCTTGGGGACAAGCAACAATTTAAGTTTGGTGTTGTGATGAGCGGATAATTTATACGCTTTTTGGCATTATTTTTAGATAGTTTTTAGTATAATCTAGCTACTTTTAGGGATGTTTTCATTAGTTTTTATGCTAAATTCACATTTCTGGACTTTACTATGAGTTTGGGTGTTTTTCTGTAATTTCAGGTATTTTTTGGCTGAAATTGAGGGACCTGAGCAAAACTCTGATAAAAGGCTGACAAAGGACTGCTGATGCTGTTGGATTCTGACCTCCCTGCACTCGAAATTGATTTTCTAGAGCTACAGAAGTCAAAATGGCGCTCTCTCAATGACGTTGGAAAGTATACATCCAGAGCTTTCCAGCAATATATAATAGTCCATACTTTATTCCTGATTAGATGACGTAAACTGGCGCTCAACGCTAGTTCCATGCTGCATTCTGGAGTCAAACGCCAAAAACACATCACGTATCAGAGTTGAACGCCAAAAAAATGTTACAACTTGGTGTTCAACTCCAAAAGAAGCCTCAGCTCGTGTAAAGTTCAAACTCAGCCCAAGCACACACCAAGTAGGCCCCGGAAGTGGATTTCTGCATCAATTGCTTACTTATGTAAACCCTAGTAGCTAGTCTAGTTTAAATAGGACCTTTTACTATTGTATTTTCATCCTGGATCCTGGATTGTATTTTTGATCCTATGATCACATTTTGGGGGCTGGCCATTCGGCCATGCCTGGACCACCATCACTTATGTATTTTCAACGGTGGAGTTTCTACACACTATAGATAAAGGGTGTGGAGCTCTGCTGTACCTCGAGTTTTAATGCAATTACTACTATTTTCTTTTCAATTCAGTCTATTCCCATTCGAAGATATTTGTTGCAGTTAACCGTGACGAATGTGATGATCCGTGGCACTCAGCATCATTCTCACCTATGACCGCGTGACTGACAACCACTTACGTTCTACCTTAGACCGGGCGCATATCTCTTGGATTCCTTAATCAGAATCTTTGTGGTATAAGCTAGATTGATGGCGGCATTCATGAGAATCCGGAAAGTCTAAACCTTGTCTGTAGTATTCCGAGTAGGATTCAGGGATTGAATGACTGTGACGAGCTTCAAACTCGCAATTGTTGGGTGTGATGACAAACGCAAAAGAATCAAGGGATTCTATTCCAACATGATCGAGAACCGACAGATGTTTAGCCGTGCCGTGACAGACCATTTGGACCTTTTTCACTGAGAGGATGGGATGTAGCCATTGACAACAGTGATGCCCTACATACAGCTTGCCATGGAAAGGAATAAGAATGATTGAAGGAAGGCAGTAGGAAAGTAGAGATCCAACAGGGACAAGCATCTCAATACACTTATTTGAAATTCCCACCATTGAATTACATGAGTAACTCTATCTTTATTTTCTGCTTTATTTACTATTCAAAAACTTCATAACATTTATTATCCGCCTAACTGAGATTTACAAGATGACCATAGCTTGCTTCATACCAACAATCTTCGTGGGATCGACCCTTACTCGGATAAGGTATTACTTGGACGACCCAGTGCACTTGCTGGTTAGTTGTGCGGAGTTGTGACTAAGTGTGATTCACGTTGAGAGCGCTACCAAGTTTTTTGCACCATTGTTGATGATCACAATTTCGTGCACCATTGCTCAGATTAGGTACTTTTCTTTTTTCTATTTTATTTATTTTGTTCTTCAGAATTTTTTTTAAAATGAATTCTAGAGTTTCAGATGATACTTTTATCATCACATGAGCATTTTTTATTCCCATCAATTTGGTTGTTGTATGTAATGTTCTGCTAAAGCTTGGCTAGCCATGTCTAATCTTTTTAGACTGAAGCTTTAGACTAACATTGCATTAGCCCTTATGTTTATATGTGCATTCTTGGAAATTGATTTATTTTGACCAAGTAGTTGCATGTATTTAGGTAGATTGCATATAGATAGTTTATTTTGAATAAGTGTTGCATCCCTTTGTCTTATCCTTCTTGAGTTTAGCGCGAGGACATGCTATTGTTTAAGTGTAGGGATGTGATGAATTTACATTATTTATTTACTTTAATTGGGTGGATTTTATTGACTTCTCTTGCATTTATTCATTAAAATAGCACAGTTTTGTGAATTTCTCCTAATTGTGCTTAGTGATGAAAACGATGCTTTTTATGCTAAAAATTGCTAATTTTAATTTCACTTCTATTCCATTCGATGCCTTGATGTGTTTGATTAAGTGATTGAAGTTTTAGAACACAAGAATGGCTTGAAAGGATGAAGAAATGAAGTTTGGAGTGTTTTATAGCCATGCGTATGCACAATTGCAAATGTCACAGCCTTGCGTAGATGATGAGCGGATAATTTATACGCTTTTTGGCATTGTTTTTAGGTAGTTTCTAGTATATTTTAGTTGCTTTTTAGTATAATTTTGTTAGTTTTTATGAAAAATTCACATTTCTTGACTTTACTATGAGTTTGTGTGTTTTTCTGTGATTTCAGGTATTTTCTGGCTGAAATTGAGGGATCTAAGCAAAAATCTGATTCAGAGGCCGAGAAAGGACTGTAGATGCTGTTGGATTCTGAGCTCCATACACTCGAAGTGGATTTTCTGGAGCTACAGAAACCCAATTGGCGCGCTCTCAAGTGCATTGGAAAGTAGACATCTTGGGCTTTCTAGAAATGTATAATAGTCCATACTTTGACCGAGATTTGATGGCCCATGCTGGCGTCTAAATGCCCACCAAAGACCCTTTTCTGGCGTAAAACGCCAGAACTGGCACCATACCTGGAGTTAAACGCCCAAACTGGCACCAAAACTATCGTTGGAACTCCAAGAGAGCCTATGCACGTGAAAGCTTCAATGCTCAGCCCAAACACACACCAAGTGGGCCCTGGAAGTGGATTTCTACACTATCTACTCATTTTCTATAAACCTAGTTTACTAGTTTAGTATAAATAGCACTTTTTACTATTGTATTCACATCTTGGGACCATTCTTCGATCCTTAGATCAGGTCTTTGAACCCTATTTCGATTGTATTATGCCATTTGGGAGGCTGGCCATTCGGCCATGCCTAGACCTTATTCTTATGTATTTTCCAACGGGGGAGTTTCTACACCTCACAGATTAAGGTGAGGAGCTCTGCTGTTCCTCGAGTATTAATGCAAGTATTATTGTTCTTCTATTCAATTCACACCTACTTCTCCTCCAAGATATACTCTTGTACTTAATTTAGTTAAGTCAGAATGAAGTGGTGACCCGTGACAATCACACAATCTTTGTTACTCGCTTAGCCACGATCCGTGTGCCTGATAACCACAAAGAGGTCTACATGATGTTCAATGTAGTCATTGAACGACAGCTAGAGTATACTCTCTTTGGTCTCTGACCCACAGATCTGACTCACCTTTCCTAACAACAGAGCATTCGAATCCGTGACATTAGAACCTTCGTGGTATAAGCTAGAACCAATTGGCAGCATTCTTGAGATCCGGAAAGTCTAAACCTTGTCTGTGGTATTTCGAGTAGGATCTGGTATGGGATGACTGTGACGAGCTTCAAACTCGTGACTGTTGGGCTCAGTGATAGTGTGCAAAAGAATAAATGTATTCTATTCTGACATGATCAAGAACCGATAGCTGATTAGCCATGCGGGAAACTGTAGAGGATATATTTTCACTGAGAGGACAGATGGTAGCCATTGACAATGGTGATCCACCAACATACAGCTTGCCATGGAAGGGAGTACGCATGATTGGATGAGGACAGTAGGAAAGCAGAGGTTCAGAGGCAAAAAGCATCTCCAAACGCTTATCTGAAATTCCCACTAAGGAATTACATAAGTAACTTTATGTTATTTTATGTTCTCTTTATCTTTTTATTATCAAACCTCATAACCATTTGAATCTGCCTAACTGAGATTTACAAGATGACCATAGCTTGCTTCAAGCCGACAATCTCCATGGGATCGACCCTTACTCACGTAAGGTATTACTTGGACGACCCAGTGCATTTGCTGGTCAGCTATGCGGAGTTGTGAAAAGTGTGAATCACAATTTCGCATACCAAGTTTTTCTCACCATTGCTGGGGATTGTTCAAGTTTGGACAACTGACGGTTTATCTTGTTGCTTAGATTGGGTAATTTTAGTTTTATTTTCGAAAAAAATACAAAAAAAAATTTTATAAAATCATAAAATAAAAATTGTTTGTGTTTCTTGTTTGAGTCTAGAGTCAAATTTTATGTTTGGTGTCAATTGCATGTTTTTATTTTTTCTAGCATTTTTCGAAAACTCATGCATATATTCTTCTTGATCTTCAAGTTCTTGATGATTGTCTTTGTTTGATCTTGTGATTTTCTTGTTTTGTGTCTTTTCTTATTTTTCATATGTATTTTTAATTTGTTAGTGTCTAAGCATTAAAAATTTCTAAGTTTGGTGTCTTGCATGTCTTTCTTTTCTAAAAAAAATTCAAAAAAATATGTTCTTGATGTTCATCATGATCTTCAAAGTGTTATTGGTATTCATCTTGACATTCAAAGTGTTCTTACATGCATCATTGGTTTTGATCCAAAATTTTTATGTTTTGAGTCAATTTTTTGTTTTTTCTCTTTCCTCATTAAAATTCAAAAATAAAAAAAGTATCTTTTTCTTATTTCACTCATAAAATTTCGAAATTTTGGGTTGACTTAGTAAAAAATGTTTAAAATTTAGTTGTTTCTTGTTAGTCAAGTCAAAATTTCAATTTAAAAATTCTATCTTTTCAAATCTTTTTTAAAAATCAAATTTTTTCATTTTTCTTCTTAATATTTTTGAAAATTTTAAAAATTAATTTTCAAAATCTTTTTCTTATTTTTATTTCATATTTTCGAAAACCTTGCTAACAATTAAGGATTTGATTCAAAAAATTTCAAGTTTGTTACTTTCTTGTTAAGAAAGGTTCAATCTTTAAATTCTAGAATCATATCTTTTAGTTTCTTGTTAGTCAAGTCATCAATTTTAATTTTAAAAATCAAATCTTTTTAATTTCTTTTTTTTTTCAATCATATCTTTTCAAACATATCTTTTTTTTCAATCAAATCTTTTTCAAATCATATCTTTTTCAAATTTTAATTTCAAAATCTTTTTCTAACTTCTTATCTTTTCAAAACTTACTCTTATCTTTTTCAAAACCACCTAACTACTTTTTCACTTCTCATTTTCGAAAATCACCTTCTTCTTTTCAGAAATCTTTTTAATTAACTAATTATTTTAAACTCTAATTTTATTTTATTCCTTTCTTAATTTTTGAATACTAACTAATATTTAAAATAAAAACAAAAATATTTTTTCCTTTTCTTTTATTTAATATTCAAATTCCCTCTTTCTCATCTCTTTCTATTTATTTATTTATTTATTAACACTTCTCTCCTTCTTAAAATTTGAACCCTCTCTCCCTCTCTGTGTTCAAATTCTTTTTATTTTCTCTCTACCTCATTCTTCTCTTTTTCTCTTCTTCTACTCATATAAAGGAATCTCTATACTGTGACATAGAAGATTCCTCTTCTTTTCTGTTCTCTTCTTTTTCACATGAGCATGAACAAGGATAAAGATATTCTTGTTAAAATCGATCCTAAACCTGAAAGAACTCTAAAGAGGAAGCTAAGAGAAGCTAAAGCACAACTCTCTCGAGAGGACCTGACAGAAATTTTTGAAAAAGAAGAAGACATGGCAGCCGAAAATAACAACAATGCCAGAGATGCAAGGAAGATGCTTGGTGACTATGCTGCACCAACTTCCAACTTCTATGAAAGAAGCATCTCAATTCCTACCATTGGAGCAAACAACTTTGAGCTTAAGCCTTAATTAGTTTCTCTAATGCAGCAGAACTGCAAGTTTCATGGACTTCCATCAGAAGATCCTCATCAGTTCTTATATGAATTCTTGCAGATCTGTGATACTAGTTATCCTTACTAGAAATCCCATCCTAGTTTTTCTTATCAGGTGTGATGAGAATTTTTTATTGCTCCGACTTAGTTAACCCTTACTAAATAAAGGAAAGTCAAGTGGACTAATCAATTTAATTCCTCAAGTCCTAGTCAACTCCTATGGAAAGACTAGCTTTAGAGGGATCCAAATCAATCAGCAAATTCCAATTTTTAATCAACAACTGAGTTTAATAATTCAAGTGTCACCAATTACTCAACCAAAGCAAAGGGGGAAAAATCTAAATTAAATTAGAAGCATCAATAACATGAATTTGAAGTAAGCAATCTTAAATCTGAAATACCTCAATGTGTATTAAATAAGAAAATCAATCCTAACATGGAGTTCATAAGCCAATATTAACAAACTAAAATAATAGAATAAATAAAAGTAGAACAGAAATTAAAGTAAAGGAATATTGAACCTGAAATGAAGAAGCAATCCTAAAACTAAAAGAAATCCTAATCCTAAAATCTAAAAGAGAGGAGAGTGCGTCTCTCTCTAAGAACTACATCTAAAACCTAAAATTGTGAATATGAAAGTTGTCTCCATGAATGGATGCATTCCCCCACTTTATAGCCTCTAATTTGTGTTTTTTGGGCCAAAAACTGGGTCAAAAATAGGCCATAAATTGCCCCCAGAGATTTCTGATATGTCCAGCACGTGGCAAGGTCACGTGTACGCGTCGTCCACGCGTACGCATGGATTGAGTTTTCTCTAGGTCACGCGTGCGCGTGATCCACGCGTGTGCATTATCTATCTTCAGAGCAGCTATAAGAAATTATATTTCGATGCGAAGCCTCGGATGTTAGCTTTCCAACGCAACTAGAACCGCATAATTTGGACCTCTGTAGCTCAAGTTATAAACAATTTAGTGCAAGAGGGTCAGGCTGGACAGCTCAGCAATTGCTTCAATTTCTTGTATTCCTTCCACTTTTGCATGCTTCCTTTCCATCCTCTAAGTTATTCCTGCCCTATAAACTATGAAAACACTTAACACACATATCAAGGCATCGAATGATAATAAGAGATGATTAAACATAGCAAATTTAAAGCCCAAAGAAGTATGTTTTCAATCATAGCACAAAATCCGGAAGAAAAAAGTAAAACCGTACAAATAGTATGAATAAGAGGGTAAATAGTTGATAAAAACTACTCAATTGAGCATAAGATAAACCATGAAATAGTGGTTTATCAACCTACCCACACTTAAACATTAGCATGTCCTCATGCTAAGCTCAAGAGAAACTATAAGAGTGAAGAGGAATGGTAGAAAGTATGAAATGCAACCTATCTATATGAATGCAACTACATGCAAAATGCTTTTACCTACTTAGTGAAAAGTAAATAAATCCTTCAAGAGGAAATATGAACTGGATCTCACTAATTCAAACCATAAAAATGAAGTACAAATAGACTTGCAGAAGAAAATAGCTCATGAAAGCCGGAAACAAGGAATCGAACATCGAACCCTTACCGGAAGTGTATACACTCTGATCACTCAAGTGTTTAAGATTCGATTCTCTCAATTCTCTCCTAATCTTGATTTCTAAGGCTTGCTCTTCATCTAACAATCAACAAAAATTTAATGCACCAATACACAAATCAAGAGGTCTTTTGAGGGTTGTAATGGGGTTAGGGTCAAGGTAGGATTGTATTTGGCCAGGTGGACTAAAATCCGAATCCTTAATTAACCTAAACTTCCCACCTAACTTAAGACAATCCATGTAATTAAAATGTAGTATCTAACTTTCCATTTAAATGTGTTTTTCACATATTCATGCATTCTAAATTTAAGTACAACTCATATGCATTGATATCACCATTTACTTTGGGGCATTTTGTCCCCTTATTATTATTATTATTATTATTATTATTATTATTATTATTATTATTATTATTATTATTATTATTATNTTATTATTTTTAATTTTTTAATTTTTTAATTTTTAATTTTTTTCTTTTTTCTTTTCTTTTTACTTCGGTATCGACCTCCCCACACTTAAAGGTTGCACCGTCCTCGGTTCATGCTGAGACGTGCAAGTGAACGGGGATTATGAGTTACAACTGCTGCTCTTTCTCTAAAGAATGTGCAGATGGACTTGTTTGTTGCCTCATTGAAAAGCTTTTCCTTTCCCTTCTCGGTGGCCACCCTGAAAGAAGAGGAAAAGGAGGAAAAGTAACCTACAAGCAAAGATAAAAACAAATAAAATATGGGTGAGTTTATGCCGAATAATGAGGGTCTCAAATACATGGTAGCTACAACATACAAGTGAGAAAACAGTAAAAGCAAATGGCATATTATTAGTGCGAAAATTGCAACAATGGGGAAAAGATAGTAGATAATGAAAGACAATATAAATTCATGTCAATGCAAAAGGAATACATGGATCATAAAAGATTGATATTGACAGAATATATCACCCAATATTGTAAAACAAGTCACTAAGCACCAAAATAATACCAGAAAAGATACAACATTTAAATAAGAAAATTTAACATCAATGGAAAAATAATAAACTGAGAAAAGAAAATAAAAATATGCACAAGATTAAAATGCAGTGAATGAAAGTATGCAAATGCAATAGGAAAAATAGAGTGAAAGAGAATAAGGATGAGAAGAAAGGAGAGAAGAAAGAAGGAGAGAAGAAAAAGAATGGAAAGAAAAGAAAGAAAGAAGAATAGACGAAAGAAATTAGGATTAGAAAAGAAAAGATAAGAAAAGTGGGCAGTTGATGCCAGGGCATCTTGGCCAGTTTCACTGACCTTTTCTTTACTGTTTTAGGGTAGTTTCATGCAATTTATTAGTAAATAAGCAAGTTTTGGATAGATATGCACTTACATCTTGATTCAAGCAAACATTGTGAACTTTACATGATTTCATGAGAATTATGCAGGAATTGAATGATAAAATGGATAATGCATGATCTCATGACTTGGAACAGAGCTTCGATGCACTCTATTTACTTGATTTCAGGACAAAGGAAGTAAGAAGGAGCCACGTTAGCAGCCACGTTAATCTAATTAACGTGACCACTAACGTGGAATGGGAATAAGCTTGCAGCGTTAATGAAAAAAGTGATCGCCAATAACGCGTTCGAAGCCATCATAGCCCACGTTAGTTGCCACGTTAATTACATTAATGTGGAGGAAAAGGGGAGCTCCAACGTTAGTGGTAAAAGTGAATACCACTAACGTTCCAAAAAGGACACACTTAGCCACGTTAAGAGTCACATTAAGCCAATTAACGTGAACTCTAATGTGGGAGGAGAAAGCAATCGCCAACGTTAGTGACACTCACCTTTGTCACTAACGTTGGACTAAGCCAATATTGCCCACGTTAGTGGTCACGTTAAGACCACTAACATGAAGGGTAACATGGAGCAAGGAATGATAGGCCAACATTAGTGACACTTACCTTTGTCACTAACGTTGGAGATGGCAATCACCACCACGTTAGTGGTCACGTTAATGCAATTAACGTGAGGCACTAACGTGGGAAGAAGGGGCGTTTGAAGCGTTAGTGACAAAGGTAAGTGTCACTAACGCTCTCGAAGCTTGGGCATGCCCACGTTAAGGGCCACATTAGTTACACTAACGTGGATCACTAACGTGGGGAAAAGAAGCAAAGAGCAACGTTATTGATAAAGGTAAATGCCAATAACGCTTGCGAAAGATTGAGAAGCAATGTTATTGGTAAAGGTGAATGCCAATAATGTCTGCGAAGGACTAAAAGGCAACGTTAGTGGTCATGTTAGTGCCACTAACATTGACGTTAACGTGGATCTATTTGGTTTGGAGCGTTAGTGAAAAAGGTGATCGTCACTAACGTTTTCAAACCCACATTTTCACTTAACGTTAACACCACTAACGTCCTAACTAACGTCCACCCATGCCTGACTCACACTTTTTCTGCTAGCAAAGCTGAGCCCACTGAAGATTGTAACTGCTTCAACTCAAGATCAAAGGCCCATATCAAAAACTTGAAGAACTAACTAGAAGATCAAGAAGAGTAGTATATATAGGAGTAGTTTTGAACTAGAGAGGAGCTTAGCATTTTGGAGAACTACACTCTATATATTTTCTTTTCCTGCACTGGAGAATGTACTTCTCTATCATCTTCCATTTCCAGAGCTATGAACAACTAAACCCTTTTTCATTGGGTTAGGGAGCTCTGTTGTAATTTGATGGATCAATTATAGTTTTCATTCTTCTTCTTCTTTCTTTTCTCTTGATTTACTAGAAAGCTTTCAATCTTAAATCAATTGGTTAGTTGTCTTGGAAAACAAATTCTCCATAATTGGATCTCCTATGAGCCTTGGAAAATGGATGAGGAGATCATGCTAGAAATGTTTTCTCTTGTTGGACCAAATTGGGGTTTGGATGGATATAGTGACATATAATCCTCCCAACACTTTGATTTGGAAATACATGTGGTATAATCAGTCACCATACTTCATCTCTTCCCATGAGAAATTAAATCATGGAATTGGGCAATTGTTCAAGCTTAGAGAGATTGGGTTGCCAAGGAATTGGGATCCAATCATCTAAGATTGCCAAGGAGATCAACAAATGCATTGATTGAGGAAGAGATGAGAATGAACTTGATCCGGAGAATGCAACATCTCCTAAGCCCAATGAATCCCCCATTTATGATCTTACCCATTCTCTTTACTTTTTGCCATTTATTTTCATGTTCATTTCCCCAAATCCCCATTAAAGATTCTGAAATTTACTTTCTGCAATTTACTTTCCCGCCATTTAATTTTCTGCAATTCTCAACTCAATTTCTGCTTAGCTCAACTAGAACCTTCCTCCAATTAAAGTTTCTCGACCAATCAATCCTTGTGGGATTTGACCTCACTCTATTGTGAGTTTTTACTTGACGACAATTCAGTATACTTGCCGAAGGGAGATTTATTGAGAGACAAGTTTTCGTGCATCAAGTTTATAGCGCCGTTGCCGGGGATTGATTTTGTATCGATAATGATTAAGTTGGAAGATCATTAGATTGAACATTTTTCTTTTGCTTGTTTATTTTACCTAATCATTTACCTTCAGTATCAGTTATTTTCTTCCTCTCCCCCATCTCCCCTCTTCATTTTCTTTTCTTTTGTTGTTATTTACAATTTTGTTCACTAATCCACTAACTGTTTGATAATTTGCACCACTCACACTAACAGCCACTCTAACAAGAATAATTTGTTCATTTTCTTTCTTGTTGTGTGCTTTGTTAGTTGTATGATAGGGAGAAGAAGCGGAGCTTCAACTTCCTTTGATTCTGAACCTAAGAGGACCTTCTTTAGATTAAGGAGGGAAGCAAGAGGGAAAAGAGTTGTTGGTGCTGAGGAAGAGGAAGAGTACTTTGAAACAAACATGGAGGAGAACCTGGAAAACAACCATGAAGGAGAAGCTCACAACCATGCCAGAGAAGGCCCTATGAATCATGCTGGGTAAGAGAGAAGAGTTCTAGGCTCATACATCAATCTGAACCCAGGAAATTGTGGAAGTAGTATCCAAAAGCCAGCCATACATGCCAATAACTTTGAACTAAAACCCCAGCTCATCACCCTTGTTCAGAACAACTGTTCATTCGGAGGAAGTGCCCAAGAAGACCCCAATCAACATCTAACCACCTTCATAAGAATATGTGACATTGTGAAGTCTAATGGTGTTCATCCGGATGTCTATAGACTGCTTTTGTTCCCTTTTTCACTCAGGGACAAAGCATCTATCTGGCTGGAATCTTTCTCGAAGGAGAGTTTAACAAATTGGGAAGATGTGGTGAACAAATTCTTGGCAATATTCTACCCTTCTCAGAGAATCAACAGGTTGAGAGCTGAGGTACAAACCTTCAGGGCACACTAAGATGGCACACATACAATTCATATCATGTCAGTCTTAGAGCCTTAATCAAATTATTTTACACCACATTCTCATAAACTAAGTTTGGTGTCACCAATGTTGCATGAATGAACACTTAGTTGGTCAGTTGGTTTGCATTCATGAATGGCGCTTAGTTATTCAAAAGCAAAAATTAAAAAAAGAATAGCTAGCCTCTCATCCCTATTTTTCCGCCACAATTCAAACTAATCTCTATTCTCTTTTGTCTTGCAAGGAAATCGAAGGGAATGTTGGAGGGAACTGATGAGATAACCCAAGGGGGGTGGTTCGGCCACTTCAAGGGGAGTACCTTGGGAAGTGTTGCCATGCAAAATTAGGAGAAGGATCGCCTTGAAAACCGAACCAATCACGTCATAAAAGTGGTGATCCTCGTGCTCATTCCATACCAAACCCCAACCGTCCACTATTGGATTTTTGTATCAATCCACACCCTTCAATCTCATCATCCTCCTATATAACGAACCCCCACTCTAAACCCTTCCATATGCAAATATCTTTTCAATCTATCTCTCTTCTTTCTTTTGAAACACACACCCAAAACCTCTGCCCTCAACACGTTAACACAATTCTCTAAGCTACACCCTATCTTAACCCGGCCAGTTTCCATCATCAACCCATACTTCTCAACACCTTCACATTACCAATTCTTACTCATGGCATCATCAAGCTCTAAAAGAAGAAAATAGAAGGAGCCTATGGAGCAACCCCCTTTTGATGAGAAGAAATTTAGAACATTTCACCATGCATTACAATTTGGGTATATGGCTGAGAAAGAGATCATATATGAGCTAGGCTTTCATGTCACGAAAACCGAGTGCCCCGAAATCATAGAGAAGGTGGAAAAGAGAAGATGGGAGCTCATCACTGATCCGGTCACAAGAGTAAACGCAACTCTTGTAAGAGAGTTTTATGCAAACGCGGTCAGGTATGATAGGACAGATGAATCTTATATAAGCTTCGTAAGAGGTATGGCGATGGATTTTAGTCCCATAAACATCATGAGGGTGTTAAAGCTACGAACCATAACATTCACAGAAGAGAGTTATCAATCCAGAATAGATAGCAGTCCTAATTATGACCAAATTGTGGAAGATATTTGCATACCAGGAGCTGATTGGGTAAGAGATTCCAATAGGAAGCTCAAATTCATTTAGAGAGGGGATCTCACCCCTGAAGTAAAGGGGTGGTTCAAAATTGTAAGAAGATCCATCCTCCCAGCCTCAAACAATTCTAAGGTCAACATTGCTCGAGCTACTATGGTACATTGCTTAATAAAGGGTGGAGACATCAATGTGCATGAAATTATAGCTGAGGGAATCCAAGCTGCAGCCGAGAAGAATGATCCGAGTGCTCGACATTGGTACCCCAGTACCATCCTTGGACTATGTATGAAAGCTAAGGTAGTATTCGAAGATAACAATCCAAAATGGGTAAACCCTGGGAGGTTAGTTATGCTCCTGTGTATAATCTATGTGGCACCCGCTCAACAACAAAGAAGGCCTCAGATAAGGAAAAGAACATCACAGGAAGAACCTCACCAAGAAGAACCTCATCAAGAAGAATACCAGCAAGAAGAGTAATACGATCCAACTAACATAAACTTGAATCACATTCAAGGAGCCATTGAGGATCTAGCAAGGAGTTATATGGAGGGACAAGAACAACAACTGCACGTTCAATCCCAAAGGATGGATTGTCAAGAAGAACTGCTCTCTAATTGGATGAATCAACAAAGGAAGTGGCAGAAACAACAATGGAGCAGCAACAGGAGTATTACTCCCAGCTCACCCAAGCCATCAATCAAGTAACTGAAAGGCAAGAGCATCAAGACAAACGCCTTCAAGAACTCAACCAACATCAGTTGGCTCAGATGAAAGTATTCAACGAGTTCAACATGCTTAATGAAGGACGGCAACTTCACCGGGAAGAGTTTAGCATAAACACTCAGGCCAAGTTGACTTATGTGGCTGGGCATATGCATAATTTGCACTCTGCCATCCCAAGATATGATACAGTACGCAAAGACCTAATAGAACAAGAGGAGGGGAAGGTGAAACAACAGAAAGAAGCAATGAAGAAGAAGATAGAAGATGCTGGTTTTTGGAAAAAGCTGATCGGGAAACACAAAGGAAATGGGGATTCGAGCAATCAAGAAGGATCCCAAGACAAAGAAAACAAAGGGACATAAGCATTCCAATGAGAAAAAGGTGGTGGAGTTCCCCCTTCGTTCTATCTTTTTCAAGTTTTAAATAAGAAAAATCATGTATGAAATAGAACATGCTTCCATAGTAGCTTAGGAATTTTCAATTCTGCCTTTAAAATTTCATTGCTTAGGTCTATGTGTGTTGGTCTAAGTCCTTGGCTTTCATTTTCATCTTGCTTACATGTATGCTTGTCCTTTAAGTCAATTAAAAGAAAATGTTATGAAAAACAAGAGTGGGGTTTATCTTGTGAAGTAAGTTCTCAATGTTTGTGGTATGGTAATTGATTAGCTAAGTTGGTTCACCAACAAGGTATACGGGCAACTATATGCTCTAAATCATATGCTTGAAGCACATCCTATGAGACTAGGCAACCAACAAGATCCTAATAAGCAAAAGAGAAAGAACAATAAGAGTTTGAAAAGGAAAGAAAATTAATAAGAAATAAGGCTAGGCACCAAGGGTTTGAGTCTTGAGGCATGTGTCTGTGGTGCTCCTGTGCAAGGGATATGCTTGGATGAATAAGCTCTCAGGGGTGCCTTATCACTTGGTAACTTGGGTTAACTAACCCAGGATTATCAGCTGAAAGTCCACTATCAAGAGCAACCTTTGCTACAGAGCACTTAGTGGCCCAAAGAGGTGCTAGACACCAAGGTCTCAAGAAAGAAAGTAACAAACCATATGCATGTGGTGTGCATGTATGGGGGAAAGAGACTCAAGGGAGTAAGTCCTTAGGGGTGTCTCAACACCTAGCACCTTGAACCAACTGGTTTGGGAGTGTTGGCTGAAAGCTTATCTTAAAGAGTCACCCTCTCACAGAGCATTTAACCTAAGATGCAATAAACCCTGGAAAAGAAGAGAGGATCAATAAATAAGAAGTCTCATAGGATGCAATAAAGCAAGTATTCAAGAGCATGATAAGGACCTAAAAACTAGTAAAGGAATGAACCTAAGTTGCTATGCATGAAACCCCATAGACCAAGGACTTGACTTCCATAATAAGAACTTGTTTCTCTTGTTCGTTCATTCATCATTCTTATGCTTCAGTACTTGCTTAGGGACAAGCAAGCTTTAAGTTTGGTGTTGTGATACCAAGGCATCTTGGCTAGTTTCACTGACATTTTCTTTACTGTTTTAGGGTAGTTTCATGCAATTTATTAGTAAATAAGCAAGTTTTGGGTAGATATACACTTACATCTTGATTCAAGCAAACATTGTGAACTTTATATGATTTCATGAGAATTATGCAGGAATTGAATGATAAAATGGATAATGCATGATCTCATGACTTGGAACAGAGCTTTGATGCACTCTATTTGCTTGATTTCAGGACAAAGGAAGTAAAAAGGAGCCATGTTAGCAGCCACATTAATCTAATTAACGTGACCACTAACGTGGAATGGGAATAAGCTTACAGCGTTAATGGAAAAAGTGATTGCCAATAACGCCTTTGAAGCCATCATAGCCCACGTTAGTTGCCACGTTAATTACATTAATGTGGTAGCTAACGTGGAGAAAAAGGGGAGCTCCAACGTTAGTGGTAAAAGTGAATACCACTAACGTTCCGAAAAGGGCACACTTAGCCACGTTAAGAGACACGTTAAGCCAATTAACGTGAACTCTAACGTGGGAGGAGAAAGCAATCGCCAATGTTAGTGACACTCACCTTTGTCACTAACGTTGGACTAAGCCAATATTGCCCACGTTAGTGGTCAAGTTAAGACCACTAACATGAAGGGTAACATGGAGCAAGGAATGATAGGCCAACGTTAGTGACACTCACCTTTGTCACTAATGTTGGAGATGGCAATCACCACTACGTTAATGGTCACGTTAATGCAATTAATGTGAGGCACTACGTGGGAAGAAGGGGCGTTTGAAGCGTCAGTTACAAAGGTAAGTGTCACTAACGCTCTAGAAGCTTGGGCATGCCCACGTTAAGGGTAAAGGTGGATAACTAACGTGGATCACTAACGTGGGGAAAAGAAGCAAAGAGCAACGTTATTGGTTAAGGTAAATGCCAATAACATTTGCGAAAGATTGAGAAGCAACGTTATTGGTAAAGGTGAATGCCAATAACGTCTGCGAAGGACTAAGAGGCAACGTTTGTGGTCACGTTAGTGCCACTAACATTGAAGTTAATGTGGATAAATTTGGTTTGGAGCGTTAGTGAAAATGGTGATCATCACTAACGTTCTCGAACCCACATTTTCACTTAACGTTAACACCACTAACGTCCACCCATACCTGACTCACACTTTTTTTGCTAGCAAAGCTGAGCCCACTGAAGATTGTAACTGCTTCAACTCAATATCAAAAGCCCATATCCAAGACTTGAAGAACTGACTAGAAGATCAAGAAGAGTAGTATATATAGGAGTAGTTTTGAACTAGAGAGGAGCTTGGCATTTTGGAGAACTACACTCTGTATATTTACTTTTCCTGCAATTTCCAGTTTACTGGAGAATGTACTCTTCTCTATCATCTTCCATTTCTAGAGCTATGAATAACTAAACCCCTTTTCATTGGGTTAGGGAGCTCTGTTGTAATTTTAATGGATCAATTATAGTTTTCATTCTTCTTCTTATTTCTTTTCTCTTGATTTTCTAGAAAGCTTTCGATCTTAAATCAATTGGTTAGTTGTCTTAGAAAAGAAACTCTCCATAATTGGATCTCCTTTGAGCCTTGGAAAAGGGATGAGGAGATCATGCTAGAAATACTTTCTCATGTTGGACCAAATTGGGGTTTGGACGGATATAGTGACATATAATCCTCCCAACACTTTGATTTGGAAATACATGTGATATAATCAGTGACCATACTTCATCTCTTCCCATGAGCAATTAAATCAAGGAATTTGGCAATTGTTCAAGCTTAGAGAGATTGGGATGCCAAGGAATTGGGATCTAATCATCTAAGATTGCCAAGGAGATCAATGAATGCATTGATTGAGGAAGAGATGAAAATGAACTTGATTCAGAGAATGCAACATCTCCTATGCCCAATGAATCTCCCATTTCTAATCTTACCCATTCTCTTTACTTTCTGCCATTTATTTTCATGTTCATTTTCCCAAATCCCCATTTAAGATTATGCAATTTACTTTCTACAATTTACTTTCCCGCCATTTAATTTTTTGCAATTCTCAACTCAATTTCTACTTAGCTCAACTAGAACCTTCCTCCAATTAAAGTTGCTCGACCAATCAATCCCTGTGGGATTTGACCTCACTCTATTGTTAGTTTTTACTTGACGACAATTCGGTATACTTGCCGAAGGGAGATTTGTTGAGAGACAAGTTTCTGTGCATCAGCAGTGTAGGGTTCTGGTGATGTTGTGCGAACGACGCATACGCGTGGGTCGCGCAAATGGGGAGACGACGCGTCAGCGTCGGTTACGCGTACGCGTGACCGGGCTTGTGCTACTCACGCGAGGGCATCGTCGCGCTCGCACAACTCTCTGTTTGCATTGGGTTGTCTTCCAAAATAGCATATGATGTGTGCGCATCAAGCACGCGCATGCGTGGAAGCATATAATTTGAAAATGACATGCACGCGTCCACGACGCATACGCGTGATGCAATTTGTGCCTCGGGCATAGTGCCAGCACCAAGCCAGCCCAACTTTTGGCCAATATACCTTTTACGTCGAATTTGCAGGGCATTGACGCGCACGCATGGAGTGCCAATTTCTCAGATGACGCGTACGCGTGAGGGACGCGTACGCGTGGTGATGCTTGTGCGATTGGCACACTTTTTGCACAGTTTCCACGCAACTTTCTCCTTTTTTTATGCAATATGCAGATGCTAATGCAAACATTATGTATGACACTAATAAAATTAAAATAAAATAAACTAGGAATAAAAGGAACGATTATACCATGGTAGTTGTCTCCCACCCAGCACTTTTAGTTAAAGTCCTTAAGTTGGATATTTGGCGAGCTCTTTGTCATGGTGGCTTGTGCTTGAACTCGTCCTGAAACTTCCACCAATGCTTGGACTTCCAATAAGCTCTAACATCTCCAAGTGAATTCACCAAGCTTTGATGTAGTTCTTCACAAGATTCGAGCTCTCATAGTTGATCCTTATGTATGCCTGGATCCCAAATCTTGTTTCGGCACCCGTCTTCAAGTGGAACATGATGATTCCATCTGGGTGGTTTACCCTTGGAATTCTCATTGAAGAACCCAAATATCCTCCTAGACCCATTCAATCAAGCTCTACGCCAACCTTTGGATTTCAACTTGGTGCGTACAACCATATTGAACCTTGCATGACAACTCCAACCACTAACCATCTTCTTCTTACTCTTAATGCCACAATGAGCTCTAAGTTGACCATCTGTCTCCAGTAGCCCGTATTCAAGTGGGAGAGTAATGGTCAAGGATAAAAATTTTACCCACTTGAATGTTGTGTTGGACGGTAATGGCCTTGGGAGAGGTATTTCTAATGAACTTGCAAGCTCCATTCCCTCGTGCTCTTCTTTGACAACTTCCACCTCTTTGCAAGCTTCTTCAATATCAACCTCTTCCTCTTGGTAGCTTTCTTCCAATTCAATCTCTTCTTCTTTGCTTACCAAGGGCATAGTAGGTTGTGCTTCTTCTTCTTTAATCTCCACCTCTTGATCAACCTCTTCCAAGTCCTCAACCACTTCCTCTTTGACTATTGCGGCTTTGTCCAGTTGTTTTAGCATAAAATCATACTCCTCCTTGATGATTACCTTTCCATGACAACTCTCTTCAACTACTCTTTCATCTTCAAGGGTCTCTCCTACCTCCATATTTTGGGCTTCCTCTTGCTCCTCTAGAAATAAGGCTGCGTGTAACCGATCCATTGCGTCCCTAAGATGATCCTTTCTCTCTTGCTCCATGTCAATAGCATCGTTGGTATCATCTTGATCTTGGATTGATGGATGTGGGTGCTCTTCCATGGATGGTGGTGATGGGATAGAGAGATTATTTTGTGGTTAAAAAGGAAGTGCACTTGAGCTTGAGGGTTGACTATAGGGGGTAGATGATTGGTCCATACGGGATACAAGGGCTTGGAGAATAAAGGTTAGACTAGTGAGAGAGGTAAGTGTGTTTTCCATGGAGGTTTGGGGTGGATAGGAGGGTTCATTAGTTTGGAGAAAGGGTGCATGGTAAGAAGGTGGTTTTTCTTGGTAAGGGCATGGAGATGGTGAATATTGAGGTGGTGGCTCATGAGAGTAATTGTGTTGGAATGGGGGTGGTTCTATGTATGGTTCATTTGGCTCATAAGGTAGTTGGTATGGTGGATACGGGTTAGGGTCATATGGAAGTGAATGGTGGAAAGGGGCTTGTGAGTATGGTGGTTCAAAGTTATATTGAGGAGGGGGTTCATATGCATATGGTGGTGGTTGTTGATAACAAAAAGAGTGCTCACCATAGCCATTACCTTGATATGCATCACACAATGGTTGTTGATAGTCCATTGGAGATGGGTGTTGCCAAGAGGGTTGATCAAATCCTTGTGGCTCCTCCCATCTTTGATTGTTCCATCCTTGATGCATGTTCTCCTTATAGCGTCTATTCCCTGCAACAACAATGGAACCAAACTCATAGCGATAGGGGTGAGAATTCATAGTAGCTAATAAAAATTAAAATAAAAATAAAAACAAAAACAAATAGACAATAAAAGAAAATATTTACAATAACCGATAATAAGGCACACGTTTGCAATTCCCCGGCAACGGCGCCATTTTGACGATCGGATTAATTGATGGTAAAAAATTTTACAAATGAAATCTTGTTGTAAGTATAGTTTCTAAACCAACAGAGAATCCTTTCGTACAAAAGTTTTGGTTGTCACAAGTAACAAAACCCAATAAAATTTATAACGAAGTATTTAAACCTCGGGTCGTCTCTCAAGGAATTGCAGGGAAGTATGATTTATTATTGGTTATGGAAAAAGGTATATTTTGGGTTTTTGAAATAAGGAACAAGTAATTTAAATGACGAGAAAAATAATTTATTAATTACAAAATCTCTTGGCGAGGTATGAGAACTGGAAATCCCATCCTAGTTATCCTTATCAGGTGTGATGAGAATTGTTTATTGCTCCCACTTAGTTAACCCTTACTAAATAAAGGGATCCAAATCAATTAGCAAATTCCAATTTTCAATCAATAGCTGAGTTTGATAACTCAAGTGTCACCAATTACTCAACCAAAGCAAAGGGGGAAAACAATCTTAAATCTAAAATACATCAATGTGTATTAAATAAGAAAATCAATCCTAACATGGAGTTCATAAGCTAATATTAACAAACTAAAATAATAGAAAAATAAAAGTAGAAGAGAAATTAAAGTAAAGGAACATTGAACCTGGAATGAAGAAGCAATCCTAAAACTATGAGAAAATCTTAATCCTAAAATCTAAGAGAGAGGAGAGAGCCTCTCTCTCTAAGAACAACATCTAAAACCTAAAATTGTGAATATGAAAGTTGTCTCCATGAGTGAATGCATTCCCCCACTTTATAGCCTCTAATATGTATTTTATGAGCCGAAAACTGGGTCAAAAATAGCCCAGAAATCGTCCCCAGCAATTTCTGATACGTCAAGCACGCGGCAAAGTCACGCATACGCGTCGTCCACACGTACGCGTGGATTGAGTTTTCTCTAGGTCTCGCGTGGACGTCGCCTATCTTCAGAGCAGCTATAACAAATTATATATTGTTGTGAAGCCCTGGATGTTAGCTTTACAACACAACTAGAACCGCATCATTTGGGCCTATGTAGCTCAAGTTATGATCGATTTAGTGCGAGAGGGTCAGGCTGGACAGCTCAGCAATTCCTTCAATTTCTTGTATTCCTTCCACTTTTGCGTGCTTCCTTTCCATCCTCTAAGTTATTCCTGCCCTATAAACTCTGAAACACTTAACACACATATCAAGGCATCGAATGGTAATAAGAGATGATTAAACATAGCAAATTTAAAGCCCAAAGAAGCATGTTTTCAATCATAGCACAAAATCCAGAAGGAAAAAGTAAAACCGTGCAAATAGGATGAATAAGTGGGTAAAGAGTTGATAAAAACCACTCAATTGAGCACAAGATAAACCATGAAATAGTGGTTTATCAAGAATCCTATGGAAACTCCTATAATCCTTCATGGTGGAATCATCCAAATTTCTCATGGAAGGATCAACAGAAGCCTCAACAAGGCTTCAATAACAATAATGGTGGGAGAAATAAGATTGGCAATAACAAACCTTTTCCATCATCTTCTCAACAACAGACAGAGAATTCTGAGCAGAGCCTCTCTGGCTTAGCAAACATAGTCTCTGATCTATCTAAGGCCACTCTTAGTTTCATGAATGAAACGAGGTCCTCCATCAGAAATTTAGAGGGACAAGTGGGTCAATACAGAAGAGAACCCAAAAATGAGTGCAAGTCCATCTACACGTCCAATATGGCCGAACCTGTAGAGGAGGGAAAGGCAGTGATTTCTAGTGAGGAAGACCTCATGGGATGTCCGTTGGCCAGCAAAGAGTTCCCTATTAAGGAACCAAAGGAGTCTGAGACTCATCTAGAGACCATAGAGATTCCACTGAACTTCTTATTACCATTCATGAGCTTTGATGAGTATTCTTCCTCTGAAGAAGATGAAGTTATTACTGAAGAGCAAGTTGCTCAGTATTTAGGAGCAATCATGAAGCTGAATTCCAAGTTATTGGTAATGAGACTTGGGAGGATGAACCTCCATTGCTCATTAATGAACTAAACGTCTTGGTTTAGCTGAAGATACCTCAAAAGAAACTGGATCCTAGAAGGTTCTTAATACCTTGCACCATTGGCACCATGACCTTTGAGAAGGCTTTGTGTGACCTGGGGTTAAGTGTAAACCTCATGCCACACTCTGTAATGGAGAAATTAGGGATCTTTGAGGTACAAGCTGTAAGAATCTCACTAGAGATGGCAGACAAATCAAAGAAATAGGCTTATGGACTTGTTGAAGACATCTTGGTAATGGTTGAAGGCTTTTACACCTCTGCTGACTTCATAATCCTGGACAATGGGAAGAATGAGGACGAATCCATCATCCTTGGAAGACCCTTCCTAGCCACAGCAAAAGCTGTGATTGATGTAGACAGAGGAGAGTTAGTCCTTCAAGTGAATGAGGACTACCTTGTGTTTAAGGCTCAAGGATTTTCCTCTATAAACATGGAGAAGAAGCATGAAAAGCTTCATCTAATTCTCTCCATGCAGAGTCAAGCAAAGCCCCCACATCCAAACTCTATGTTTAGTGTTCGGAGGCCACAATCATGCTCTGAGCATCTGTGAAGCACTTATTGGGAGGAAACCCAATTTTATTTATCTATATTAATTACTCTTTCATTTTATTTTCCATTGTTATTTTATGTTTTTTTTATGATGATGATCATGTGGAGTCACAAAAATAACTGCAAAAATTAAAGCAAAATCAAAAACAACATCAAAAATAGCACACCCTGGAGGACGAGCTTACTCGCATTTAAACGCCAGTAAGGATACCAAAATGGACGTTTAACCCCCAGCATGGCACCATTCTGGGCGTTAAACGCCAGAACTGGCAGGCAAACTGGCGTTTAAACGCCAGTAAAGAAAGAAAAATGGGCGTTTAAACGCCCAGCCTGGCACCATTCTGGGCGTTAAATGCCAGAATTGGCAGGCAGACTGGCGTTTAAACGCCAAAAAAGGGCAACAGAATGGCGTTTAAATGCCAAAAAAGGGCAGCAGACTGGCGTTTAAAGCCAGAAAGGCCACACAGAGGGCGTTTGAACACTAAAAAGGTACAGGGATGAGAAATCCTTAACACCTTAGGATCTGTGGACCCCACAGGATCCCCACCTACCCCACCTCACTCTCTCTCCTCTTCACTCCTCTCACTCAAATTCAAACTATTTCCCTCCCAAACCCACCTCTTCTCACACGAACCAACTCCCTCTCTCACCCTATTAATACCTCTCCTTACTCCTTCATTTTCACACATCACATACACTCAAAACCCTCCTTGGCCGAACCCTCTCAAGCCTCCATCTCCCACTTTTCTTCTTCTTCTTCTACACTCTTCTTTCTTCTTTTGCTCGAGGACGAGCAAACCTCTTAAGTTTGGTGTGAAAAAAGCCTTGCTTTTTAATTTTTCATAACCACTAATGGCACCTAAGGCCGGTGAAACCTCAAGAAAGAGGAAAGGGAAGGCAATTGCTTCCACCTCCGTGTCATGGGAGATAGAAAGGCTCATCTCAAAGGTCCATCAAGACCACTTCTATGAAGTTGTGGCCAGGAAGAAGGTGATCCCCGAGGTCCCCTTCAATCTCAAAAGGATCGAATATCTGAAGATCCGACATGAGATTAGGAGAAGAGGATGGGAAGCTCTCACCAATCTCATTCAACAAGTCAGAATCTTAATGGTTCAAAAGTTCTATGCTAATGCATGGATCACTAAGAACCATGATCAAAATATAAACCCAGACCCGAAGAATTGGCTCACAATGGTATGGGGGAAATACTTAGATTTCAGTCCGAAAAATGTGAGATTGGTGTTCAACTTGCCAATCATGAGAGGAGATTCTCATCCTTTCAATAGAAGAGTCAACTTTGATCAAAGGTTGGACCAAGTCCTCAAGGACATCTGTGTGGAAGGAGCTCAATGGAAGAGAGATTCCAAAGGCAAGCCAGTTCAACTAAGGAGGCTGGACCTTAAGCCTGTGGCTAGAGGATGGTTGGAGTTCATCCAATGCTCTACCATTCTTACTAGAAACCGATCCGAAGTAACTGTGGATCGGGCTATCATGATCCATAGCATCATGATTGGAGAAGAAGTGGAAGTTCATGAGATCATACCTCTAGAACTATACAAGGTGGCTGATAAGCCCTCCACTTTGGCAAGGTTAGCCTTTCCTCATCTTATCTGTCACCTATGCAATTTAGCTGGAATTGTCATAGAAGAAGACATCCTCATTGAAGAGGACAAGCCCATCACTAAAAAGAGGATGGAGCAAACAAGAGAGCCTACTCATGGACCTCAACAAGCGCATGAGGAAATCCCTTATCAAGAAATCTCTGAGATACCTCAAGGGATGCATTTTCCTCCATACAACTATTGGGAGCAACTCAATACCTCTTTAGGAGATTTGAGTTCTAATATGGAGCAACTAAGGATGGAGCACCAAGAGCATTCCATCATCCTCCATGAAATTAGAGAGGACCAAAGAGCCATGAGGGAGGAGCAACAAAGGCAAGGAAGAGACATTGAGGAGTTCAAGCACTCCATAGGATCTTCAAGAGGAAGAACTAG
This sequence comes from Arachis duranensis, assembly GCF_000817695.3. Classification (NCBI taxonomy): domain Eukaryota; kingdom Viridiplantae; phylum Streptophyta; class Magnoliopsida; order Fabales; family Fabaceae; genus Arachis; species Arachis duranensis. Next base: position 73,972,158 of record NC_029774.3, on the reverse strand, counting down.
CCGCCATCACTAAGGTGGACCCGTTCTTTAATTTCCTTGCCCTTATTTTCTGTTTTTCGATTGTTTTTATGCTTTATGTTTTATCTATGTTTGTGTCTTCATTACATGATCATTAGTGTCTAGTGTCTATGTCTTAAAGCTATGAATGTCCTATGAATCCTTCACCTTTCTTAAATGAAAAATGTTCCTAATTACAAAAGAACAAGAAGTACGTGAATTTTGAATTTTATCTTGAAATTAGTTTAATTATTTTGATGTGGTGGCAATACTTTTTGTTTTCTGAATGAATTATTAAACAGTGCATATTTCTTATAGTGAAGTTTATGAATGTTAAACTTATTGGCTCTTGAAAGAATAATGAAAAAAGAGAAATGTTATTGATAATCTGAAAAATCATAAAATTGATTCTGGAAGCAAGAAAAAGCAGTGAAAAGGAAAAAGCTTGTGAAAAAAATGGCGAAAAAATTATAATAATAAAGAAAAAGAGAAAGAAAAAAGAAAAGGCAAGCAGAAAAAGCCAATAGCCCTTTAAACCAAAAGGCAAGGGTAAAGAGGATCCAAGGCTTTGAGCATTAATAGATAGGAGGGCCCAAAGGAATAAAATACTGGCCTAAGCGGCTAACTCAAGCTGTCCCTAACCATGCACTTGTGTCATGAAGGTCCAAGTGAAAAGTTTGAGACTGAGTGGTTAAAGTCGTGATCCAAAGCAAAAGAGTGTGCTTAAGAACTCTGGACACCTCTAACTGAGGACTCTAGCAAAGCTGAGTCACAATTTGAAAAGGTTCACCAAGTCATGTGTTTGTGGCATTTATGTATCTGGTGGTAATACTGGAAAACAAGATGCCTAGGGTCACGGTCAAGACTCAAAAGTAGCTGTGTTCAAGAATCATCATACTGAACTAGGAAAATCAATAACACTATCTGAATTCTGAGTTCCTATAGATGCCAATCATTCTAAACTTCAAAGGATAAAGTGAGATGCCAAAACTGTTCAGAAGCAAAAAGTTACTAGCCCCGCTCATCTAATTAGAACTAAGCTTCATTGATGTTTTGGAATTTATTGTATATTCTCTTCTTTTTATCCTATTTTGTTTTCAGTTGCTTGGGGACAAGCAACTTAAGTTTGGTGTTGTGATGAGCGGATAATTTATACGCTTTTTGGCATTATTTTTAGGTAGTTTCTAGTATGTTTTAGTTGCTTTTTAGTATATTTTTTATTAGATTTTATGCAAAATTCACATTTCTGGACTTTACTATGAGTTTGTGTATTTTTCTGTGATTTCAGGTATTTTCTGGTTGAAATTGAGGGACCTGAGCAAAAATCTAATTCAGAGGCTGAGAAAGGACTGCAGATGCTGCTGAATTCTGACCTCCCTGCACTCGAAGTGGATTTTCTGGATCTACAGAAACCTAATTGGCGCGCTCTCAATTGCGTTGGAAAGTAGACATCTTGGGCTTTCCAGCAATGTGTATTAGTCCACACTTTGCCCGAGATTTGATTGCCCAAACTGGCGTCCAAACGCCCACCAAAGATCCTTTTCTGGTAAAAAACGCCAGAACTGGCTCCAAAGCTAGCGTTTGAACTCCAAGAAGAGCCTATATGATGAGCAGATATTTTATACGCTTTTTAGGGGTAGTTTGATGTAGTTTTTAGTATATTTTAGTTAGTTTTTAGTATATTTTTATTTGTTTTTAGGAAAAATTCATATTTCTGGACTTTACTATGAGTTTGTGTGTTTTTCTATGATTCCAGGTATTTTTCGGCTGAAATTGAGGGAGCTGAGCAAAAATCTAATTCAGGCTGAAAAATGACTGCTGATGTTGTTGGATTTTGACCTTCCTGCACTCGGAATGGATTCTTTGGAGTTACAAGAGTCCAATTGGCGCGCTCTCAATTGGGTTGGAAAGTAGACATCCAGGGCTTTCCAGCAATATATAATAGTCCACACTTTTCTCGAAGATAAACGACGTAAACTGGCATTTAACGCCAGTTCCATGTTCTATTCTGGCATTAAACGCCAGAAACAGGTTGCAAATTGGAGTTAAATGCCCAAAACAGGTTACAACCTGTCGTTTAACTCCAAAAACAGCCCAGACACGTGAAAAGCTCAAGTCTCAGCCCCAGCACACACCAAGTGGGCCCCAAAAGTGGATTTCTGCACTATCTATCTTAGTTTACTCATTTTCTGTAAACCTAGGTTACTAGTTTAGTATTTAAACAACTTTTAGAGATTTATTCTATACCTCATGATATTTTAGATCTAAACTTTGTACTCTTTGACGGCATGAGTCTCTAAACTCCATTGTTGGGGGTGAGGAGCTCTGCTGTGTCTCGATGGATTAATGAAACTATTTCTGTTTTCTATTCAAACACACTTGTTTCTATCTAAGATATTCATTCGCACTTCAATATGATGAATGTGATGATCCATGACACTCATCACCATTCTGAATTTATGAACGCGTGCCTGACAACCACCTCCGTTCTACCTTAGATTGAATGAGTATCTCTTGGATTCCTTAATCAAAGTCTTCATGATATAAGCTAGAATCCATTGGCAGCATTCTTGAGAATCTGGAAAGTCTAAACTTTGTCTGTGGTATTCCGAGTAGGATTCAGGGATTGAATGACTGTGATGAGCTTTAAACTCAGAAGGGTTGGGTGTAGTGACAGATGCAAAAGGATCAGTGGATCCTATTCCAGTAGGAGTGAGAACCGACAGATGATTAGCCGTGCGGTGACAGCGCAACTGGACCATTTTCACTGAGAGGACGGATGGTAGCCATTGACAACGGTGATCCACCAACATATAGCTTGCCATAGGAGGAACCTTGCGTGCGTGAAGAAAAAGATAGGGGGAAAGCAGAGATTCAGAAGACAAAGCATCTCCAAAACTCCCACATATTCTCCCTTACTACATAACAAGTATTATTTAATTCATGCTCTCTTGTTCATTTGCAAGTCAACTGATAATTATAATTGATATCCTGACTAAGAGTAACAAGATAACCATAGCTTGCTTCAAGCCAACAATCTCCATGGGATCGACCCTTACTCACGTAAGGTATTACTTGGACGACCCAGTGCACTTGCTGGTTAGTGGTACGAGTTGTCAAAAGTGTGATTTACAATTTTGTGCACCACTATGCACGTGATAGCTTCAATGCTCAGCCCAAACAAACACCAAGTGGGCCCCGAAAGTGGATTGCTGCACTATCTACTCATTTTCTTTCAACCTAGTTTACTAGTTTAGTATAAATAGCACTTTTTACTATTTTATTCACATCTTGGGACCGTTCTCCGATCCTTAGATCAGGTCTTTGAACCCTATTTCGATTGTATTATGCCATTTGGGAGGCTGGCCATTCGGCCATGCCTAGACCTTGTTCTTATGTATTTTCCAATGGTGGAGTTTTTACACCTCACAGATTAAGGTGAGGAGCTCTGCTATTCCTCGAGTATTAATGCAAGTATTATTGTTCTTCTATTCAATTAACGCCTACTTCTCCTCCAAGATATACTCTTGTACTTAATTCAGTTAAGTCAGAATGAAGGGGTGACCCGTGACAATCACCCAATCTTCGTTACTCGCTTAGCCAAGATTCGCGTACCTGACAACCACAAAGCGGTCTACGTGATGTTCAACATAGTCATTGGATGACAGTTGGAGTATACACTCTTTGGTCTCTGACCCATGGATCTGAATCACCTCTCCTGACAACAGAGCATTCCAATCCGTGACGTTAGAACCTTTGTTGTATAAGCTAGAACCAATTGGCAACATTCTTGAGATCCAAAAAGTCTAAACTTTGTCTGTGGTATTTTGAGTAGGATCTGGGATAGGATGATTGTGATGAGCTTCAAACTCGTGACTGTTTGGCACAGTGATAGTGTGCAAAAGAATAAATGTATTCTATTCCGACACGATCGAGAACCGATAGCTGATTAGCCATGCGAAAAATCGTAGATGACATGTTTTCACTGAGAGGACGGATGGTAGCCATTGATAACGGTGATCCACCAACATACAGCTTGCCAGGGAAGGGAGTACACATGATTGGATGAGGACAATAGGAAAGCAGAGCTTCAGAGGCAACAAAGCATCTCCAAACGCTTATCTGAAATTCCCACCAAGGAATTACATAAGTAACTTTATGTTATTTTATGTTCTCTTTATCTTTTTATTATCAAACCTCATAACCATTTGAATCTGCCTGACTGAGATTTACAAGATGACCATAGCTTGCTTCAAGCCGACAATCTCCGTGGGATCGACCCTTACTCACGTAAGGTATTACTTGGATGACCCAGTGCACTTACTGGTCAGCTATGCGGAGTTGTAAAAAGTGTGAATCATGATTTCACATACCAGTAGACACAAGAATTGATGCGTACGCACGATTGTATTTTTTTACAACCATGCGTACGCATGGTCTAGCATGCATATGCACGAATGCGATCACGTGACTCATGAATGAGAAGACGCTGGTGGCGATTTCTGGACCTGCCAAAGCCCAATCCAACTCATTTATGAAGCTATAAGAGGCCATATTCAAGATGGATGAAGGGGAGAGCAATTAGGTTTACCTTAGGAACATGTTTTAGGTCATATTCTAGAGAGAGAAGCTATCCCTTCTCTCTAAAATTAGGGTAGATTAGATCAAATTTCTCTTAGGTTTAGGTTTTAATTATTGTCTTAATTTAGTTTCCATTGCAATTTCTTGTTGCTCCATCCTTACTTTCTTAGTTTTACTTGTTATTTCTTGTATTTGGTTACTTTTATGTTATTGAACTCTTGTTGATTTTTATTTTCTTTAATGCAATTAATTCCTTTTTATATTTCATATTATTTAATTGAGTTGTTATTATTGTTATCTTGCATTTGGTAGCTTTAGATTTTATATTTCTTGCCATTTTAACATGCTTTCATTTTATGCCAACCAAGTGTTTGATAAAATGCTTGGTTGGGTTTTAGAGTAAATTTTTGTATTCCTGACTTGGGTTGGTAATTTGGAGACTCTTGAATTGTCAAATTCTAATGTGGATTGGTAATTGAAGATTGCTAGTTAACTTGAATTTCAATAAATCTAGTCTTTCACTAGGAGTTGACTAGGACTTGTGAACTCAAGTTAATTCACTTGACTTTCCTTTTTTTGTTAGAGGATAACTAAGTGAGAGCAAAACACAATTACCATCACAATTGACAATGATAATGAGGATATGAATTCCAATTCTTACCCCTTTCCAAGACCTTTCTTAGTTGTTTTCTTACTTTCTTGTTATTTACATTTCTTGTCTCTTATTATAAAATTCCAAAAAATTCTCATAACCAATAATATGCACACATTCCTGCAATTCCTTGAGAGACAACCCGAAGTTTAAATACTCTCGATTTTTATTGGGTTTGACTTAACTGAAAAACAAATTAAAATTTGATTTAGGGTTGATTGTTGGTTTGGATCTATATTTCAAAGGGATTATTTTGTGAAAATTCTGAATTGACGATTTTCCTCAGTCAAAGAATCATAAGGTCAACTCAGTAATTTCAATAATAAATAAGTCTAAGAAGTATTACTTGAAATACTTAGGGGCATAATAGTAATCTTGGAATAAAGTAAGACCAAAAAATTGTTAATTAACTTACTAGAGGGTAAAACAATTCTTTTGGTAAAATATACGTGTAAAGTTGTAAAGTAGCAATTCTAGGGGTAAAAAGTGTCTCTATAAAACATAAGAAAGATACCTAAAGAAGAATTTAGTGTCAAAAAGGGTAAGACAGAAATTTCGTAAATTGATAAGGGTAAGGTGCTAAATTGTTACTAAAGGCTTAGAGTGCTCAGAAAAGAGAAACTGGGCATAAGAGTTATTATTTAAAATGGCAGAGAAATCCTTTAGAAGTTTTAATAAGATATACCCTAGAGAGAAGCTGTAACCCTAAGGTGCTAGTGGCCCTGGTGGTAGAGGAGACTTTAGTCCCGCTTAGCTTGTGACTATATGAATGTGGGGATGCCCACCATATAGACCATTACTCACTGTGGTCACATTTCTAGCCATTCTTTTTAGTGCTATGAATGTACATGGTATATTGAAACTCATGAGACATTTGTTCACGTACATATTACCTTCCAAACCACCCATTCTCTCATCTCTTGCTCAGCCTAGATTTTTACTCGGACATGCTGTATGACATGCTGCTATCCGAGCTTCACCCTGGAAGAGGCTAGTACCCGTTCCCTCCACATCGTCTAAATATGGCAGAACCCGAGCTAGAGATGCTCCACCAATCAGAGTACCCACCATGGTTCGATATCGCTCAGGAGTCGACGATTCTGCCGAATGAGCCAATGCCCATCACTCCATCACCATCTCCCACAGGTGGGCCATTTGGAAACACTTTGGGGGAGGCCATCGAATTGGCTGTTCCTGAGTGCCTTGGATCATCCTCATCAATAACAGAAGAGGACTTTCATATGTGGATCGAGCAGGTGATTAGTAGTAGTAGTGGTGGTGGTAGTGGTATTTGCCGTCAGTTTACATAGACTTTTTAAGTGCTAATATTTTTTGTATATTGGGTAAAGTACTAAATTGGTTCCTATGTTTGGACATAATTCTGTTTTAGTCCTTAAGGTTTAAAGTGTCCTATTTGAATCCAAAAAAGTTTTATTTAGCATCAATTTAGTCCCACAGTGAGGTCAAACTTAAATAATTAATGGAATGTCCTACATAACAACAATACAAGAACAAAATCGATAATCTGGAGAACAAGTACAAGCTCCAGAGGCACAAAATCAACCGTTGATACATCAATACATTTATTTATCATTCTCTTTAGTTCTATAGAAAATATTTTATTTGTTGATTTTGTGCCTCTAGAGCTTATACTTGTTCTCCAGATTATCGATTTTGTTCTTGTACTGTTGTTATGTAGGACATTTTCTTAATTATTTAACTTTGACCTCACCGTGGGACTAAATTGATATTAAATGAAATATTTTTGGATTCAAATAGGACACTTTAAACCTTAAAGATCAAAATAGAATTACGCCCAAAAATAGGGGACCAATTTAGTATTTTACTCTTGTATATATTTATAAAAGTTAGACAGAATCCAGCCTAGGATGGCTCTTGCGTGAGCTAGAGCCTGGTAATAATCTACAGAGTTTGTACATATAAATAAGTCTATAGTATATGGATAAGTAGTTGATGTATTATTTGAAGCTTCATTATGTATTGAACTAAATGCTAGAGCATATATACATGTATGTGATATTTACTTGCTTTCCTACATTCATAATTGTACTATGTGATTTGAACTGCTTATGGCTATACCTTATATATTGGCTAACTTACGATCTTGATAAGTGATACAAGCTCATAATAATATGCTTGATATATCGGGTCTAGAGTCCCTAGGATAAGCTGAATAGTACTATAGTAGTGACTAGTATTGATCATAACGTGCTAGAAATTGGATAGATACAACTGCAAATCTATGACTGGATACTGTGTCTATTTATAAAACAATTTGGTGGCTTGGAAATGCAAGAAACAGCAAGTAGTGACCCGTTCTAGAACTAAAGTTGAATTTCGAGCACTACTAGTGGCCGAAGCTGACATAACGTTCATGAGAAATCTTTTTCATGGGCTGGACATGCCTCTTAGTCAGCCTCTTAGCAGGTCCAAACATTTTGAATTAAGCCTAAATTTTGTTCAAGACAAGGTCACACCGCCCCACTTTTCGTTACGCACATCCGAGCATACGATCAAGTGTCAGACATATTCATTAAGTCATTATCTACAATTCTGTTCACTAGATTTGAAGACAAACTTAAGTTGGTCATAGTGTCCCCCTAAGTTTGAGGAAGGATGTAAAGGATAATGTCATTGACAAAGTAAAAAAAGCCGATTAGGGCAAGGATAATTAGACTTAGTTCTATTAGTTATTGTTAATTGGAGGGAAAGTTAGTTGTTAGAAAACAGGACAAGTTCGCTGGTTTATACATCTGTGCAAATATTGGCACGCCATTGACTAATTCAGTTCAGTAATATTCAGTCAATTATATTCATTTCCTCTCCTCTATCTCTCTTTTTTGTTTTTCTGTTCTGCAGTTTGATCTCCCTCTTTCTTTACAATTGGCTCTTTATAGGATAAAAGTACATTTCTTTTATTAAAAAAAATTACTTTTACTAAATTTTAGATTAGTTTGGATACAACTTAAAAGAAATACTTTTATCTAAGAAATGGAAAAAAAAAAAAAACTTATACTTCAAGTAAACAATTTGTTACTTTCTAAAAGAATAAAAAAATTTCTTATATTATCTATTCAAACATAAATTACTTTCTAATAAAATATATCTGAAAAAAACTCTCTTTGAAAAAAATACTTATTTCAAAAGTCAATCCAAAAGCACTTAGCAACGAAAGCTCTCGTTAGGAATATATGATGATTACAATGTACAAAAAGAAAATCGTGTAAAAGAGGCCATCTATAACACAGATCATTAGAAACGAAAATCTCGATAACAAGTATGACCTATCCATTAAACAATACGACAATAGAATGAACAGTTAACAACATCAAAAAGTGTTGAATTTTTCTATCCAAAACATTCCTAGCAAACCTGAGAACATGATACAAGAATACAACAAATGATGCTTTTCAATAATTCCTCTATATACTATCAACAAAATGGCCTAAATGAAATGGAAAAATCTAATGGCACCCACTTTGTACTTCTCCTCTTTGTTCTAACCTCTTTTTTTATTTGGAAACTTAAGTTTGGAATTTTCAACTAAAAAAAATTGGAAACTGAAATAAAAAAAACCTTGCCCGTGTCAAACTTGAGTGTTCATATAAAATAGTCAAATGTGTGCAAAATATTTAAAGTCACTTTTCTGGAAGCTTCGCACTTATCTCAGTTCTTGCAACACGAATCAAGAATAAACCAGCAAAGAGAATAGACAGAATCAGCATAAGAAAGACACTGTTCCATCCTCTAGTTGAAATATAACCTGCCAGAAGTGGTCCAAGAGCAGCTCCCACAGAACCAGTACCGTCTATGATTGCAGTCACAGTAGCCACTGCACGGGAATTTCCACCATTCGAGCTCTGCATACCAAGATCAGCAGCCACAGCAGTCGTGATTAAGGAGTATGGACCATTAACAAAGAATCCCGACGTAAACATTAATCCAATGTTTGCCAGGATAGAGAGGCTGCCAAAAGCACGATACAAAATAAGAGCTGGAATTGATAGGAACAAGAACAGTATTGATGTAATCGCACGTGCTTCAATTACATCAGAAATGAACCCTGCTGTAATTCCGCCAAGGACTCCTCCAATGTCAAATATCGTTGACAGTAAACCGGAAGTCTTGTGTGATATATGCATACCGGCAACAGCTGCAACGATCACCAAATGAACAAAAGCAAAAGAATATTACCATTAAAAACAATGGTAAATCAGCATGAATTAACATAAACACTAGCAACATATGTTATGATATTTGCCTTTTTCATAGTTGGATAACACTTGATTCTCATTACCCTTAAAAAACAAAATAAAAAGCACTAATTTCCATATGACAACTTATCAAAACAGTGCCACTTGAACAAAACGAAGACAAAGATAATATAGCAAAAATGAATAAAGAACAATTTTTGAACACCCCCGACTTAAAAACAACAGCATTAAATCCTGGAGAGAAACATTTAATCCATGTATTAGAAAGATATTGCAACTAGTAATATAAACTGGCTGATATATTAACACAATACGTAAGACTCAAAATGGCAAACAAGTTCTATTAGAGATCATATATTATTGCATGTATCAGCAATTACCAGTGTGCCTTATGTAGAAGGGCAACCAATACAGAAAAGTGTAAGCGACAAGCTTTGAGAAAAAGAGGCAAAAAGCAAAAGATGCTACTCCTGGTATCTTCCATGCCTCCAGAAACCCAATTGCAGAAGAAGAATCAGAAGAAGCTGCATCTTCAGACTGAATTAGCATAGCTTCCTCTGATTCTGTTCCCTGTGGATTCTTGACCGCACTCGTTTCTTGCGCACTCATTTCAACCTCAATTCCAGGATGCACGAATCCCATATCCTCTGGACTCACGACAAGAAACACATACACCAAAATCCCAACAAAAATGATCAGAAGTCCGGGCACCACAAATGACCAACCCCATCCAAATTCCAAAACTCCAGATGCTACAAATGAACCAACTATGTTCCCCACTGATGTATGTGAACTCCACACCCCCATTATGAACCCCCTCTTGGATTCACCAAGCCAATTCCCCACAACTGCCACCACACAGGGCCACCCAATGGACTGAAACACTCCACAAAAAATCTGAACAACAACAAAGTATCCGAACACATGAACATCAAACCAGTACCCCAACCCAAAAAGCACAGTAAAGATCCCACTCCCCATCATCCCAACCACAAGAAACAGCCTCAAATCGATACGATCACCAACATGACCGGCAAAATACATGCCTACGGAGTAGGAACTAAGGAATGCCAGATCAACCTCACCAAGCCGGTGAGTTCCATGGGCGTCATTGAAAGGGGGCCAGCCTGCATCAGTGGGACTCAAATTGGGAGCTTGAGTTGAATTCAAAGGAACTGTGGGACCAAGAACACTCTTAACAATGCTTGGTGGCTTCCTAGAGGCATGGAAGGAAGCATATGCAAGAAACGTGATGACAAGAACACAGGTTTGGTGGAACAGTAGGGTTTTGTTAGGGGGTTTCAACCCTGGGAAAAGTGTCAAAACCGGCGGAAGGCTCAAACTATTGAATTCCATTGACATTGAGTCATTGGGATTTAAATTTACAAGCAAGAATCTAATTATCTAATCCACCAATAACTGCACCAAGAACAATTCCTTTTGTCACTAAGATGAGATTCTATAATTTGAGGAATTTAAAAAAATGGATCTAAGATTTTGAGATTGGATTGGAACTGCGTACCGAATGACTGAAGAACCATGCGATAACCGAAGTGAAGAGTGAAGATCGTGTGGTTTCAGAACGGAATCGTGGGATTTGTCCTGTCTTGATGATTTTTTGGAAGAGAGCAACGGCTTTTATCAGCGGTCAGCAAAGTGCAATGAAAATGGCAGTTACATGAAAGCAAAGAAGGCTTCTGCAGAATATAATGAGGCAGGCGACTGGAAGAAGAGTCAAAATACGTTTGCTTCAGACATCGGTTACTGGATTTGTGTCCTGATCCTGCCGCAGAGTGGAGCTAGACAAATTATTCAGGGGCCATGTTTAATGATTTATTAAAAATATTTTATATTTTTATTTTTAATGATAAAATTAAAAAAAATAAATATATAATTTTATTATAAAATTTATTATTTATAATTTTGTATCAAAAAAAGGTTATTCAAGATTTTTTTTATTTTTAAAATTATCTATTATTAAATTTATGTCAAAAGTAGTTACTAATTCTTTTTTTATGAAGATGAATAAATTATTTGTAAAAAATTTATCTGTCATTTTACTTTGGAATCTTGTCTTCATAATTTTTATTGTTGAAAAAGTTTTGATGTTGTTTTAGACACTAATATTAGTATAGTCAAAACAAGACGTATTAATCTATCAACTATGTCATAACTTTTTTATTTTTTTTCTAACTTGTTGCACAACTCAAAAAATGTACTAACGCTTTTCAAATGATTTGGTATATCATGTAGATAATGTTGCAACTGAAATTTCAAAATATTTAGTTTATTAGAAAGAAAGTGAGGAGGATAAAATTTTTCTGCTAACTTGCTAATTTCTTCGATGTTAAATAATTTGAAATTGTCTTAAGGATCCAAAACACAACTTAAAGTCAAAAGCTGAATTATTTGCTCATTAAATATGTTATTCAACTCTTGTATTGAGAGTTAATTGTTGCCAACAATACATCTATTAGATAATGATTCTTGTAACACCCTAACTTTTAGCACCTCATGATCGTACTAAAAGTCTAAGCGTCACGTACCTCTAAACCGTTTTATTCTATACTATTTTTATTTAATATTGAGCCTTCGCGAATATGAACCGATACTTTAATTAAAAAAAGATGATTCTTTATTTTAAACCACTTAACTACAAAGGTATATATATATATATATATATATATATATATACTATTTTCAAGATTCTCAAAATAAATCTTATCCCTCTAAAAACTAAAATAATATATGACGAGGGGAAGATAAATTCTAACAACTCAACTTGTGAACATAATCTTCTATGCTCCTGTAGCTCCACAGTAAATCTTCGCTCCTGTAGCTGAAAGGGGGTGGAAATAAGGATTAAGAACTGGAGAGTTCTTAATAGGGTCGGGGTGTATAGTTATATTCATTTTATATAAACTTGGTAAGCAACAACAGTCAACAAAGTACAAGCCAATTCAACAATTATAGAACACAAAATTCAAACAATCATTTAGCACATCCACAATCACAGAAAACACACTCACAAACAAATATGCGCAAACAAATATGATGCATGTCTATCCCTAGTGCAGATGATGATGTCATCTGTCAGTTTCAACCCACTCCCGACATAACTCAGCAACCTTTGTCTGAGTTTGGTTTCCAGTGCCATAACCTCTGTAAGCAACCTCTGTCTTACAAGTGCGACTCTCTTGAGCCGACATATGCAAACATAACCTCTGTAAGCAACCTCTGTCTTACAGGTGTGACCATCCCCTAAAGTGGGCGATGTATCTCTGGAAGAAAATTTCGGTGGACTCACTACCATATCTCTGCTTGTTTTCTGCAGGTACACAATCATCTCAACTCGTCCTCAATGCCAAACAATACTTCTACTAATCTCCTTTTCGTTTCATTCTTTCTTTCGTTTCTTTTATTCTTGCTCTCTGCTCTCCTGTGGCAGAGGTTCTTTAGATTCTTTTAATCTTTTTTTTCTTTTTTTTCCTTGTTTTATTACCAAAAATCATCTT
>NC_029774.3:73937444-73959162 GCF_000817695.3 Arachis duranensis | reverse complement strand
TCTCTTTCTTCATCTCTCCCTAGATGTTTTATGAAGAGTAAATCATAAAATTCTCAACTTAGGTTCGCCTTTTTACAGCTTTTAAGTAGGTTACTGATTAACTCTTCTATTTTGTTATAGTACAAATTACTAATGTATAATATTTCAAAAATACTATGATGATAATCTTAATAAATTAATAATCATAATAATAATTTTCTTTATTACTCAAAACTTATAACTTAAGCTTTTATAAATTATTCTAAATCTTTGAGCTTTCAAAAATATTTATATTTTTACTCCAATATATTTTATAATTTATTAAAATACTCTTACATATAGTATAATTAACAAAATAACCTTACATCATTTTTAAAATACCCATTTTATTCTTGAACTTCTTAATTATTACTCAAAATACCCCGAAACATATATAATTACAAAACTAACTTCAATTTTTATTAAATTACTATTTCAGTCTCAATTATAAATTTTATTTCTCTGATAATAACTTTACCAAAGGACTAACCTCTATTTCCAAAATTCTTCAAGTTTTCAGCTTGAGTTTTAAGTCCGTTTTTAAACTTTATTATTATCGATCTTCACCGCTTTTCATTTAATCTCTCGGTCATCAAACCTCATCAATTTTAGTCAATAATCCTTGTTCATAACAGCCCCAAAATCATCAAAATAACTCCAACTGGGATGTCTTCATGGCCTAACCACAATTCACAAGCAACAACAATAATTCAACAAATTTCAACATAAAACTCAACCAAACTCAACAATAATCAATCAAACCAACATTTACTTATAAAATTCATATTTACTTATTATAAAATTACCAAACAATACCTCCAAACGAAATGAAAATAACGAAATCTCTGAAGAAACTTTCTGACCGAGCGATTGAAGAAGAAAACGTCAGAAATCGTCTGTGCCTCCTAGAACTCTAAGTGGATGAACTCAAGGGGAAGGAGAGCTATGTCACCATCAACTTCTATCGAAAAAAAGTAACGTCAACATGAAGAGGAAGAAGATACGAAGACTTTTATCAGATTAGATTTTTTATTGGAGTTACGGATCTCAAGAAATTAAGCTCGGAAGCTTTCAGGTTCCATGGAAACTCATGTTCTCTCTCTGTTGTCTTCTTTCTTTTGGTGATGAAAAATGGAAAATAAGGGCTGGTGGTGATGATTATATAGTGAAATAGTGGGCTACGTGTCATTAAGGGGGTTGGGTGTCATAGTTTCAAGCTGTTGAGTCAGCGATTCAAATTATAAATATCTTAAACGGATAATTATAAAAGCTGGAGATATTAAAATACAAGTACTAATATATATGAGTTACTAATATAAATGACATTAGTAACATAACAATAAAAGATATACAGTGAAGCATTAGCAAAGCTACGTTCACCAAGAAGTATTGATATTTACTTATATCGGTGAATATCGAACTCGATAATAATATTATTAACTAAACTTTATTTTTAAATTAAAAATTTCAATTATTTAAATTAAAATATATATATATATTTATAAATTAATAAAATTATAGTTTTAATTATGTAAAATATTTTATCATAACAAAAATATATATAAGAATATGAATTTGATTGGATTCAAACAGTTATAAAATTAATTCAATTACTTATAACAAAATAATTTCTAAAAATAAGAAATTCCAATTTATAAACTAAGTTATAACTTATTTATTTTTATATTTTCAAAAATATGGGTCGTCATAATTCTCAATTGTCACACATGGTTGAGAAGATCGATCTCTTCCAAAAATTATGCCTAGGCATCTTTAGTAGTTTCTAGGTTTCTTTTTCATTAGTTTTCTTAGATTTTAATCAAAATTCTTATGTTTTCTAGTGGAGTTTTAAAACTAATCAAGTATTTGGAGTTGTTTTAGTATTTTTGTGTTTTCAGAAGTTTTGTTCTCAAATTAATAAAAAATTACAGTATTTTTAACAAAAAAACACAAATACAATCCAAGAAAAGCCCAACTAGGACCTAAAACATCAAGACTGGGCACCCAAAATATTACAACGAGAGCCCAACATCCCTTGTCCCCCTAGAGGCAAAAATGGGTGAACGCCCAAACTAAAGAAGTAGCGTCCGACACTCAAAGCTCCAAACTCCCAAGATGCAATACTTGCCAAGTCCCAATTTCAATATGCACTCTTGGGATTCGTTAGCATTTAACTCCTTCTAGAAAGATAAGATTTGGTTGTTAGGATTTATTTATATATTTGATTTGAATTATTGTTAAGATTTGATTTGAATTTAAGTAGGTAGTTATCTTATCATTCTTAAAGATGAGACTAGAGTTGATTTTTGAATTTGAATTTTAGATAGAACTTAGGATATAAATAAGTGAACAAGTTTCACAAGAGAGAGACATCCAAGACATCTAGTAAGCCACATACGTGCATCTCTCTTTTCTCTTTAGTTTTTTCATTATCATGAGTAACTAAACCTCTATTATTGAAGGTTAGGAGCTCTGTTTGATTTATGAATTTACAATGTGAGTGTTTTTTTATTCTAATTCATGCTTTTCTGCTTTTCAAGATTGAGTTTCGTTCTTCATCACTATTGGTTAGAAGTATTAGAAAATATTCTAATTCTACCTTGAATTCTATTATAACTTTGAAATAATTATTTTCAGAAATACCTTGAAACTCATCTCATCATCTTTAATTATTTAGAACTAGTCTTTCAATACGTGATATATAATTCAGCTAGGAATAGTTTTTGAATATTGTGTGGCCTAAAATCGAAACTATTTTTCATCTCTTCTCTTAATTCGTTGACCAAGGATTTGGAAATTGATTAAGTCAAGAGAAATTAAATTACCAAGGAATTGGAATTTGATTATAAATAATTTGCTGTGAAAAGATTTTTGCAAGAATTAAAGTAAGAAAACACAAGCACTATTCTTCCTAAGAATCAAACATCTCCGAAGCCTTTAACATTCTCATTCATTAATTACTTCTACAATCCTCTTGACTATTAGTTTTACAATCTACAATCATCTTGACTATTAATTTTTTCTCTTATCTGTTCTTTCTTTTCTTTAAAATCCACAATCCTCTTGCCAAGGTTTGATTGATCTAATTAGAGATTAAATTAGACGTTGCTTGCCACAATCTGTTAATCCTTGTGGGAACGATATTCACTCATCGTGGTATTACTTGAATGATTTAGTGCACTTGCTAATATCCAAACACATTGATTTTTGGCTCATCAAAAAATATACTATGCACTCATATTAGGGAGTTCAATTTCATGTTTTTCACAGAAATCTTTTAACATTTGCAAGAAAGTTGTACCATCCAGCATTTCTTAATTGTTGAAGAAGTAATTTTGGTGTAGAAACAATATGTATTGCATTAAGCATATATTGAGATTGTTGTTGCAGTGCTTGGTAAAGATCATTAGTGATTCCCATAATCTCCTTCATCAAGTAAAAAGTGAAAAACAAATTCATATGGAAATAATATTTCACTAATACCATAAGTCTCACCTCTTTGTGCATAAGTTGTTCCTTCTTCAATGATATTATTGAGAACAATGTCGGTAGCAGTGAACATCTTTACCTAGCTACAAATAGAATTAAAGTGAGAGTTTCATCGAGTTTCCCTAACTTCTTGTAAAGTGCTTACTTGATTTGCACATTTGCCTAGTTTCAATTCATTTCGAGCAACCTACTTTGCATTTTCAAGTGCTTGAACTTCTTGTAATTGATCATGTCTTTTAGAAGAAGCACTAACATTCTAACAATAATGACAATAGAGTTTAATTGAGTAAAAAATTCATGAATCTAAAGTACCTCTCTTGAAGTTGCCACCACTACTAATTGTAACCTATGAGCAAAATAATGTACATAATATGCTTGTGGAGAATTTTTAAGAAACAAAGCTTGCAAAATATTCTACTCACCCCGCATCTTGCTAGCACCATCAAACCTTTAACCCCTAATATTTTCAACTTGGAGATTATAATGAGAAATGATAGAAATTAATTCTTTCTTTAAAGTTATTGCACTAGAATCAATGACATGCACAAGATCAAAGAATCTCTAACAACACTTGTAACGGCCCAACTTCCAGCACGTCAAGATCGTACAAAAAGTAAGGTGTTACTGATCTATCTTTCTTTATTATTTATTTAATATTAAGCCTTTATATCGATACTGCATTCCAATTTTTAAGAAAATTCGAAAAATTTTGTTTTTATTTATTAAAGTCATATATCAAAGATCTCCAAGTAATAATAATCACATAAATATTAATAATAATAAATATTATACACAAAAAACAAATAAAACTCAGATACAACACCTATCCCTCTGTATAAAATAAAATCTTAAGCAACAAGGGTGAGGAAACTCTTTGAAAGCCACTTAACTCAAAAATAATTCCCACTATTCGTCCACGCCTTCATACTGAGTCTTCAAACTTGTGTCACTGAAAGGGTAGAAAAGTTTGGGGTGAGAACAAATCACTCGTTCTCAGTAGGGAATGGGAATGTCATAAAAGTGATGAATAAAATACAAATACTTACTCAAGAAAACTATTTTTATCAAACCTTTGAAAATACTTTTAGTTTTACTTAGATAATTAATTACTTTCTTTAAACTTCTAAGCTCAAAATAGATCTCAATCACAAAATTAGTCATTTTAACCATCTCTCAGCCACATAATTAATTCTCAATTACAACATCAGTTCTTAGTCACCTCAATCCATCCACAAATTAATAACACAAGTAAGACACCCTAATCAACGCACAAACAAGTCAAAATGAGACAAATAGCACAATCACAAAGAAATAAAATAAGCAAACACAATCAAACTCAAATGTGCAAACAATATGATGCATGTCTATCCTAAGCATCCCTTGAGCTCACGTGTCGGTTTACACCCTGAAGCCTGACATTACCTAGGAACTAGTCCTAGATATAGTTTTCCAATTGTATTAATCCATGTATATGTGTCGATGTGGTTTAAATACCACCAGTCTGTGACAACAGGCAATCATCGCAAAGCTTGATGCCATAATATACGTACAATGGAAAACAGTGATCTTCAGTCCATAAGTAGCACCCTAATATCCAAATCTTTATGCTCGAGTCATAAGTCATTGATAATAAGCTGGTAAAACTCAAGGTGGAGTTGTAATATATAAATGTATATGTAATTAGAAGGAATTATTAAAATTAGAAGCCTAAAAAGGAATAAAAGAAAATTGCAAGCGAAAAATACACACATAATGGACACATGACATATTTCGTGAAACATCATGAAATAAAACTCAAAGGTAGAGTAGAGAAATGACAGAATATAGATAAACAAATATATAATAGCCGCTAGTCACGACCTGCGAAGTTTAGGCCGGCTAGTGTTATAGAATTTAAAAACAGTTGATGATAATCCTAACTCTCATAAATACATCAAAGCCTCTATAGGCAAAGTTTCAAATGAAATATATATATACATACACATCAATAAGTTTTTCAAAATCAAAGGGAGAAAAATCTAAACGAAATACAAGACAGAACTCAAAGTAAGCTTTGCCATCTTCCAAACAAACTCCAACTTACTGCAGAGCAACAGGACATGCATCTAAAAAATAGTGGATATATATACGGAATGAGAACCCCCGACTCATGGATTCCCAATATGGTAAAAATTCCAAATAAATACAATATAAGGTAACATAAAATGCAACCAAGCAATCTTAAACTCCATATTTCAACATTTCTATTTCCTAGATTCACATTAATCCATAATCAGGCAACTACCTTAAGAGATTTTAATCTAATCCTCTCATCTCATTTATCTCCACAATTATCCACAACCTTCCGACCTTCAAATGGTACATCCCTTAGTGTCAACCGACACCAGCATGAGGAACCTCTCAGATATACATACACAAGCAAAGCAAACAAGTAATACACAAGTAGAATCAAGTAAAGCAGTTAGCATATAGTCATTTAGTGTATAAACAATTAATTAAATTATGACAAGTATCAAACCCAAACAAGTCAAACAAATACAAATGATGCATGCCTACCCTATGGCCGATGAGTCTCATCTATCGATTATACAACCAAGCCCGACATATTTGGAGCAAGTGGAATCACTCCACTGCATCTACCCAGACAGGTATATCTAGCAAGTGGAATCACTCCACTGCCTTAAAATAACATCCAGAAACAAGTAGAATCACTCTACCACAGTAAGTGAAATCACTCTATTACAATTCAATCATATCTGAGACCAAGTAGAATCACTTTACTACAACAAGTGGAATCACTCCATTGCAATTCAATCACATTCGAGAGCAAGTAGAATCACTCTACTGTGGCAAGTGGAATCACTCTACTGCAATTCAATCATATCCAGGAGCAAGTAGAATCACTCCACTGCGGCAAGTGGAATCACTCCACTACGGCACGTGGAATCACTCCACTGCACATCCTCGGCAGGTATATCTTAAACTCAGAATCACTTTCACTATTGACTTCCTTATCAATTCCATTCTACTCTACTCATAAACAAAATCATTATCCTTATCTCTCAATATCAAAATAATTCTCATTATTTCTCAATCATAATAAATTGTCATTGTCTCTCAATATCATAATCCCCTTCAATGTATCTCATTCATAATAAATCATCGTTACCAATCATCATCGCAATCATTCGCTTTATATCTTAATCATAATCATACTTCTCATACCTCAATCATAAACAAGAGTCATCACATCACATTATCATAATCCATACTCCTCTTATTTACTGTTGCAACTCATTTAGTCTCATTCCTAGCTCCTCTACACTTTAATTCATTGGGTCTAGACACATATTGGATTTTACAGAAGTTTACAAGCTTGTTGGGAAGCCCAACCAGTTAAAAACAGAATTTTAGTGTGAAAACACGACCTGTGCATACGCATAATTACCATGCGTACGCACGCACCAGAGCGAATTCCCAATGTGTGCGTACACACCATAGTATGCGTACGCACAACTTGTAAAATCCCAAGGTATGCGTCTGCACACCCATCGTGTGTACGTAAGAGCACTTCCAATCATCTATTCCGTGCATACCCACCATATGGTTTCAAAACTTACTCTACGAAAATCTAATTTTCTTCATGTTTATACCATTTTTACACTCTCACAACTGTCTTCAATTTGAAACAAAGAGCACTCAATTCCAAACTCCACGGAACAAGTGTGGCTCACCAAAGTTGGTTACAATTTTGTTTTTACCAAATTCATCAAAGTCCTCTAGTTTCAAAATGCTCAATCTAACTTAACTCTAACCATACCAAATTTAATCCTAAATACTATTCCACATTTCCAATTACTCACTCATTGATGCATGTGCATCATGTTGCATTTTCTATGCTTTTCCATACAAGAAATTAATGTTTAATGCTTAATTTTAGAAGTGTTTTGGTGCTTATGTTGTATATTGTTTTGATCTTTTAATTTGATAAATTTTGTAGGAAATAAATGAAAAAGAAGCAAAAAGCATAAAAAAAGCTCAAAAAAAGAAAAGAGAAGATTTTGGCATACTTTGGAGCTTGGACATGCTTTGGAACCTTAGGCCACGTTTTTAAAGCGTGGCCCATGAATAAGGAAGCATGCAGTGTTTGAAATGCCAAGTTAATAAAGAATTTTCTCCATCAAACACCTTCGATACATAAGGCAAGGCCACTCATGAGGGGGCATTTCCAACGCCCTTAAATAGCGCCTAAAATGCCAAGTAGTTCACCTCCAGGGGCACCAAACTTGGTGCCTCAGTGTTGCTTCATTCCTTGGCATTTCCAACTTCAAAGGTGGCATTTGAAATGTCACAAGTTCACCCTCCAGGGACACCAAACTTGGTCCCCCAATACCACCTTGTATTTGGCATGCGCAACGTGGGTTAAGGGCGTCTAAAACGCCACTTACTTAACCTATAAAGGGGCATCAACTTGGTGCCCCAACCTAGCTCATTCTTAGCATTGGTAGCATGGGCTAAGGGCGTTGAAAACGCCATTTATTTGACCTCTAAAGGGGCACCAACTTGGTGCCCCAATCTTAACCTCTATACATGGCAACCTGACCTCTCCATACTCCAACATGAATAACTTGAGCTAGAAAGCTCAAAATAAGGTGATTCTAATGGCATTAAAAAGTAGACTTCAAGAGATTTCCAACCATATATAATACTTTATAGTGAAGACTGGATATAAGGTTGCAATTCACTCTGAAAAACACAAGGTGAGTAGAGCACTGACATTTAAAATGCCCTTAACTGGCGTCTAAAATTCCCAATCCCTCTTCTTCAGAGCCAGCCACAGTTTAAGCACCTAACGTGGCAATTCCAACACCAATAGTGCCACCTAAAATGCCAAGTGAGCAAAGCATGTCCCTGCAGAGGCGCCAGTTGACCTCTTCACCTTTTAAGGAAAATAACTTGTGCTACAGAGATCCAAATGGCGCACTTTTAGCGGCATTAGAAGATAGACAAGGAGCAATAAAGTGACGTCCAAATACTAAAATGCCAAACCGGTGTGTGAAACGCCCATTAAGGGCGTCTAAAATTCCCAAGGAGCCATTTGGCATTTCAAATTTCAACTAAGGGCGGAAGAAATGCCCAGCTTCAAGTTTCAAATGCTAAGTGACCTATGGAGTATCAATTTAGTCCAATTCTTGCACTCAAAGTCCACTCCAATTTCATGCAAGCAAGACCACAATTGTCAACCAATCAAGGCCACAAGAATCCTCTAGAATTAGTTAATTTTCATTTGATTGTAATTTATTTTGAATTTTATTTGAATTTGTAATTTTAGTTAGCTTATAAATAGGGCCTTAGTTTCATCATTTGGGGGATCCAAGGAGGGGTCTTTGGATTCTCGCTTCACACACTTCACACTCTTCTTCTCTTCCATTTTCTTTGCCTCCCACTTTTATAAATATTTAGTTATGAGTCTCTAACTCTTTAAACTGGGATAGAGAGCTCTATTACAATTTAATGGGTTGATTGATTTTCATTCTTCATCTTCAATTCTTCTTTCATTGCTTCTTTAGAGAAAGTCTTTGTACTTTAAAGATCTAATTACTACCGAGAGAGGGATTAGATCTATTTGAATTCTATGATAAAATTGATAAAAGAGTCATAGAATTCAATTTGATGCTCTTCTTTCATAACTCTGTTGATTGATAATTCTTAGCTTGATATGTGAGATGTAATCACTTTGATTTGAGATCTTGAGGGTTGTGTGGCTCTAAATCAGAGACCACTCTCCATCTCTTCTCATGAGCAATTAGATCAAGAGATTGGCAATTAATTAAGTTAAGAGAAATCAAATCTCCAAGAGATTAGGGTTTGATTACTTATAATTTTCTAAGAGATCAATGATGCATAATTGAAGTGGAGATGAGAATTGTCGATCCTGAGAATACAATATCTCTTGATCCCAATGTTCTTTTCATTCTTAATTTTTGTTATTTACTTCTTGCACTTTATTTTTTTGCACTTTACTTTCCCGTACTTTACTTTTCTTGCAATTTAACTTTCCAGCACTTTACATTTGCTTCATTTACTTGTTGTTCTTTATTGGTTTCATTTAATTTCATGTCATTTACAATTCTTATTTGCTTATCACTCGAAATTGAACCATCTAACTAGAATAATCAATTAACTATTGCTTGCTTAATCCGTTAGTCCTTGTGTGATTGACCTTACTCTTGTGAGTTTTATTACTTGATATGACCTGGTGCACTTGCCAGTAATTCCACGAAATATTGTTTTGATCAATTCTGTATCAAGTTTTTGGCGCCATTGCCGGAGATTAATTGTTATTAACAAACCACCGGTTGGTTGATTACCTAGATTAAACATCTTTTCTTGTTGTATTCGTAGCTTTTATCTTTGTATTTTTTATTGCAAGTTAACTGTTTATGTTATTGCCTCTCTAAGAGTTTCTTATTTGTGAAATAAGGAATTCCAATTTCGTTTGGTGATTGTGTTTGATACAGAGTATTTGCAAGTGAGAATGGAGTTTACGTCATCTTTTGATCAAGTAAATTACATGGGATATTTTGCACCACCACAAAATGCTTTAAGTTACTATGATAATGGTGTTTGGAAATATCAACAAGGAATGATGAGATTTGAGCAATCAAACGAAATGAGATACTTCACACAACCATAAAATAACTCATATTATTATGACAACTACCCGAATTGTGGCTGGGAAGGAGATTCTAATACTCTATCTTCTTTACATAAAGAGCCATCATCACTTGATTGTTCCTTGAATACCTTCATGCAAGATTGTCCAATCCCACCTCATGATTTTTCATATCAAAACTCTTCATCACTTGAGTATGCCTCAGTACAAAATTTTTTCCAAAATCTATACAATTTATTTCACCAACCACAAAATTCATTTCACTATGCACAAACCTTATTCGAAAATCCACAAAATACTTTTGGCTACCCACAAAACTCATTCAATACACCTCAAAATAACTTCACCACAACACACACCTTTCCATAAAATCATTCCCAGCTTTCATCTCTTGAGCTAGCATTCGAACAATATTCTCAGAGAGTTGAGGATCACATTCAAAGGTCCAGAGAATCTATGGAAAGATGAGAAATCCTCTTCAGGAAAAATAGAAATACATTTAGACCAAATTGCTAAATACTTAGCAATACCCACCAATATCTTCCCAAGTGACATTGAGAACTCCCCAAGGAAAAAAGGCAAGGCCATGAATGGAGTGGTGTTTAGCAAGGAGGATGAAGACCAATTTGTGGGTGTAAAGAAGGAATTAGAAGAGCAAGAAAAAGAGACCCCTGTACCAAGTGAAACCCCAATGAAGAAGGAGCTTGTAAGGGAGAAAAACAACCAAGAAAGTCTACATTCCCATGAAGCAGAGAGTTGCATGAAGGATGGTTTAATTGAATTATCAATCCAAGAGGTTCTTAATGAAGAAGATACTCTAATCATCACACAGTACCAAAGTCATGAAATCATAGAAGTGAAGGCAATCAAGAAAAGCATTGAAAGAGGGATTGTGGCCAAGGAACAGATGATAATATCTATGAAAAAGAGAAGGTCAAAGAGCAATCCAACCCCTACTCTAACAAACAAGTTCACTCAAGCTAATAATAAAAGGAAGCTTGCAAGGAGGAGATCCAAATAGAGGACATTAATTTTATTTTCTTTCCCCTTGAAGTCATTTCTCTTAACCAACTGGAAGAAGAAGAAGAAATTCAAGAACCACATGTCAAGTTAATGACATTAAAAGAGAGCTTGTTGGGAGAAAACCTAACCGTTGGTAACATTTGATTTCTTTGCTTAGTTTACTTTCAAATAATATGGCATATGATTGTATAGAATAAGTTTGGTGTTGCCATGTAACAATTTGATTTCCAATTCTCACTGGGTACTTGTATCGCTCTAAAATGAAAGTGTCACACTAAGTTTGGTATTTTCTCTTACCTTTTCATGCTATGCACCATGCACAACCCATTTATTAATGCAATCACATTGTCTCTATTTTTCTTATGGCCTTTATTGTTATATTTCATTTTGCTTGTTTAAACACATGCATTACTCATATTTCTTCTTGAAGACATTCATGATTAATCATAAATTCCATCCCACTGTTTTATTTGAATTTATTTGATTGAAGTTTTCATCTGGAATATTTTATGAAATTTTGAAAACCTTAAAGAAGCAAATCAATTAAAGATCAAGTAAAAGCAAAAGGAAAAGAATGAGAAAGTTGAAGGCTCTGAGTACCAATGACATTTCATTAGTCAAGTACTTGTGGTGTTTATATATCAAGAAAAAAGCTTGAAAACAAAACACTTAGAGTCAAGGCTAGGCTCAAGTGCAAAGCACTCCCTCAAAGCTCAAGGCTCTGAGCATCAATGATTAGAGAGTAAACAAAAGGAACAAATGAGCTTAAAGAGTTCTCTAGTTACATGCTTGTGGTGCTTATGTATCAAGTGGTAATACTTGAAAATAAAGCATTTATAGTCGAAGCTAGAAACAAAATGGTGCAAAGCACTCAAGAAGCTAAGCTAAGAGAAAGATGAAAAGCTTGCTTCAAGGAAGGAATATAAAGAAAAGATTTCATAAAGTGAGCTAGATAGAAACATCAATCATTTGAATTTCTTTTCTGATTGTTGTATGCATAGTAAACTAGCCAACCATGAATATTAAATTGCTATTTTTCTCACCTTGGATTGTCAAATTGTATTGCAAGATTATTTATTTTCTTGAGGACAAGCAAAGTTTAAGTTTGGTGTTGTGATGCATGTGCATCATGTTGGATTTTCTATGCTTTTTCATACAAGAAATTAATGTTTAATGCTTAATTTTGGAAGCGTTTAGGTGCTTAAGTTCTATATTTCTTTGATCTTTTGATTTGATGAATTTTGTAGGAAATAAATGAAAAAGAAGCAAAAAGCACAAAACAAGCTCAAAAGAAGAAAAGAGAAGATTTTTGGCACACTTTGGAGTTTGGACACGATTTGGAATCATAGGACACGCTTTTAAAGCGTGTCCCATGAATAAGGAAGCATGTACCATTTCAAACACCAAGTTAATAAAGCATTTTCTCCATCAAACACCTTCGATACATAAGGCAAGGCCACTCATGAGGGGCGTTTCTAATGCCCTTAAATGGCGCTTAAAACGCCAAGTAGTTCACCTCTAGTTTGGTGCCCCAATATTGCTTCATTCCTTGGCGTTTCCAACTTCAAAGGTGGCATTTGAAACACCACAAGTTCACCCTCCAGGGGCATTAAATTTGGTGCCCCAATGCCACCTTGTATTTGGCGTGCACAACGTGGGTTAAGGGCGTCTAAAATGCCACTTACTTAACCTTTAGGGGGCATCAACTTGGTGCCCCAAAACTAGCTCATTCTTGCCGTTGGCAACGTGGGCTAAGGGCGTTGAAAATGCCATGTATTTGACCTCCAGAGGGGGCACCAACTTGGTGCCCCAATCTCAACCTCTATACTTGGCAACCTAACCTCTCCATACTCCAACTAAAATAACATGAGCGAAAAAGCTCAAAATGAGGTAATTCTAGTCTCATTTGAAAGTAGAGTTCAAGAACTTTCCAATCATATATAACACTTTATACTGGACACTGGATATGAGGTTGCAATTCACTCTGAAGAACGCAAGGTGAGCAGAGCACTGACATTTAAAATGCCGTTAACTGGCAAAAAAATGCCCAAGAAGTATTTGTCATCTAAAACTCCCTTAACTGGCATCTAAAATGCCCAATCCCTCTTCTTTAGGGCCATCCACAGTTTAAGCAACTAATTGCCGTTTCCAACACCAATAGCGGCGCCTAAAACGCCAAGTGAGCAGGGCATGTCCCTATAGAGAAGCCAGCTGATCTCTTTATCTTCTAAAGCACATAACATGCGCTATAGAGATCCAAATGATGGGCTTTTAGTGGTGTTAGAAAATTGACATCCAAAACTTTTCAATGATATATGATAGATTATGATGTCATGCCGTTTGGGCCATGAACAAGGAGTAATAAAGTGACACCTAAATACTAAAATGCCAAACCAGCGTGTGAAACACCCATTAAGGATGTCTAAAACTCCCAAGGAGCCATTTGGCATTTCAAACTTCAACTAAGGGCGTCTAAAATACGAATTTTAAGCCCCAAATGCCCACCTTCAAGTTTCAAACACCAAGTGACCTCTAGAGCATCAATTTGGTCCACTTCTTGCACTCAAAGTCCACTCCAATTTCAAGCAAGCAAGCCCACAATTGTCAACCAATCAAGACCATAAGAATCATCTAGAATTAGTTAATTTTCATTTTATTGTAATTTGTTTTGAATTTCATTTGAATTTATAATTTTAGTTAGCTTATAAATAGGGCCTTAGTTTTATCATTTAGGAGGATCCAGGGAGGGGTCTTCGGACTCTCTCTTCACACACTTCACACTCTTCTTCTCTTCCATTTTCTTTCTCTCCCACTTTTGTAAATATGTAGTTGTGAGACTCAAACTCTTTAAATTGAGAATGAAAGCTCTATTGCAATTTAATGGGTTGATTGATTTTCATTCTTCATCTTTAATTCTTCTTTCATTGCTTCTTTAGAGGGAGTCTTCATGCTTCAAAGATCTAATTACTACTGAGAGAGGGATTAGATCTATTTGAATTCTATGATGAACTTGAGAAAGGAGTCACAGAATTCAATTTGAGGCTAATGGAGATAATTACGTTGGTTCGGAAATTCAGAAACAATTTCTTCGTTGATAGCATAGTCCGAACCAAAAAATAATCCTCCCAATCAAAGTTTAAATTCAAATAAAATATAACTAAGAGTAATCAAACCTCGAGTTGTTCTCCTAGGATGCAATTGAAGTGTTACGCTTTCGGTTGTTAAGAAAAGTGGGGTTTTGAAATCAAGAAATGAAAGATTAAAGGAACTAAGAAATAAAAAAACTAAGAAATGATCAAAATTGATATTAATGCAACTAAAAAGGGAAACAAGATCAAAACTTAGTGAAAATGCTACGTATGCATAAAAGAGCCTTGACTTGGGAATGAGAATTCAAGGAATCCTATCATTGTCATAACCACAACTATGGCAACTATGATGAGTCAATCTCGCTTGAAAGCAAAAGTGGTGTAATTAAAGAGAAGATTAAGAGTACTTACAACAAAGATGAGCAAAATCCAAAATCAAAGCTTGCTATAAAATGCTACAATGGAGATGAAAATGAAACCCTAAGAGAGAATTCTCTACTCTACATTACTCCTACTCCTAATGCATTTTTCTACCTAATAAAACCTAATAAAACCTAATGCCTTGATATGTGTTGAAGCTCCCTTGATATTGCACTTCATTTCAGCCTTCAGCCTTCCAAAATTGGGCCAGAAAAGCCCCAAAATCGCGAGCCACGTGTTTTATTAATGAAACCACATGCAGGGACCTGTGCGTACGCACAGATGTGTGCGTACACACACTTGCTGATTTTTCACCTGTGTGTACGCACAGGTTGTGCGTAGGCACACTTTGCTGAATGTCCACTTGTGTGTACGCACGGAGGATTGTGTGTACGCACACTTGACTATGTGCTTCTCCTTTATTTTCTTCATGTGTTCTCCCTTTTTACATGCTTCCTTCCACTTTTAGGTATCCATTCTTGCCTCTATGACCTAAAATCACTCAACAAACATGTCATGGCATCAAATGGAACAAAAGTGGAATTAAATTGCTCAATTCAAGCACAAAATTGCATGTTTTCATATTTGAGTCCAATTTAGGGATAAAACACAAAAGTATGCTATTTTGGTGCTTAAGTGTGAGTTTATATGATGAAATCTGTCTAAATCAAGTCAAATTATCTCATTAAATATGGACTCGTCAATTCCCTCACACTTAAACAATAGCATGTCCTCATGCTAAACCAAACAAGGAGAATGATCAAAGGGGTAACAACTTATTAAATGCAATTATCTATATGCATGCAAGTATGTATATATACTATATATCTATATATACTATAGTATCCTATGAAATTGGTGAAAACAAACAAACAAATTTCCAAGCAAATGTATAGACATATAGGGCTAAACAAAGAAATAATTTAGTGCAATCAAAATCTAAAGAATTGATTCAACTCATCAAAATGAAGCAACTTGCAAGAATACACGATAAGAGGTATGAAAACATAGAATTGAGTGATCGAACCCTCACTAGGTGTGTATGCACTCTAATCGCTTGGTGTTTTAGGGTTTAATCAGTCATGTCTCCTCTGATAATGCTTTCAAGAATTTGCTTTTCATTTAACAATCAACAAATGTGTGATGCATGAATGCAATTATCATGAGGACTTCCTGGGGTTGTAATGGGGTTAGGGCTAAGGTAGGATAAATATGGATAAGTGGACTAAATTTGAGTCCTTGATTAGTTTAGGTATCCAACTCAACCTATATCAATCCAATAACAAAAAATATGCACTCATAACCTTCCATCATTTCTTTTTCACACACGTTCATACCTTAATTTGTATTCAAAACACATGCATTTCTTATTCATTCATCTTTTTTTTCCTTTTGGGGAGACCTTTGTCCCCTTTTTGCTATATTATATTTATTTTTTTCTTTTATTTTTTTCTTTTCTATTTTTTTTCTACGACAAATGCATATGATTAAAGCAAATTGATACATGAATGTGCACCCATTTTTCAAAATTTTTCTCTTTCAATGAATACCCAAAAAAAACTTTTATGTCTTTACCAATTGATGACAAGTCATCATATACCCATTTTTCAAGCTAATTTCACTTGTTTTGTTAGCATTTATGCACTTTCTTGTATCCTAAGTAAGTGATTTGGAGTGAAAATGCATAACTTCTTTAAATCAAGCAACCACCATGAAATTAATGTTAATCCATGAGGTTTGAGCTAATTTTAATTGAATTTTAATTGATTTATAAGCCTCTTGAATTTAGTGATACTTGGAGTGGTTGTTTTGGTTTATTATAGGTGAAGAAAAGAAAAGAAAAGGAAAAGCGTGGCCTAAGAAGTGTAGCCCAAAGAAAGGAAAGCGTGGTCAAAACAAGAAGAAGCGTGCCGCATGCAAAGGGGAGGCAAACATTGCCCTCCACAAGGGCACACTGCCCTCTAGGAGGGCAACATAAGAGAACCAAGAAGAGAAGGCAACTCTGCCCTGCCCACTACAAGGGCAGAGCACAAAATGTGCCTTGGGACCAAGAGGAAGAGAACCTTGCCCTGCCCTCCACAAGGGCAGTATCGGGCTCTCCAAGGAAAGAAATCAAAGGAAAAATGCCTATGATGCATGCCACAAGGATCGAACAAGGAACCATGAGGAAGCTAGGACTTAAGGATGAGTGCCGTGCCAAGAAACCAAGGAAATTAATGGAATTTGTGCCCAAGCCGTGTTTCGAACACGGGGCGTGCAAGGAGAGAACTCTGCCCTGCCTTTGGCGTGGGCAGGGTAGCATCTTGTGTGTGGCGCACCAAGAAGCAAATCTGGCGCACCATGGCACGTTCCTGGCAGCATCTGGCGCACCAAGCTCGATCCTGGCAGCACCAAAATTTCCTGCCCTGGGCAGGGCAGCATCCTATGCACCAAGGAAATTTCTGGCGCACCAACTTTTGATTCTGGCGCACCAATTCTTGATTCTGGCAGCACCAAGGCAATTTCTGGCGCACCAACTTTTCCTGCCCTGCCCTTGGCGCGGGCAGGGCAGCATCTCACGCACCACGTCCGCACCAGCTCGCACCACCATGCACCAATTTTCTGCCCTGCCCTCCACAAGGGCAGGGCAGCCTCCTGGAGGCTATTATTTTTGGGCCGAAAATTAAATTAAAAATCCAATTTAATTCATTTCTTCACCAAATCAAAAGCCCATCCAAATCCCAAAATCCAAGAATAGAAAGTGTATAAATAGGAGCTAGTTTGATGTAATTAGGACCTTTCCTTCAACCTTTAGCTTTGGCTTTTGAATTTTGCACTTTCTTTGAGCTTTGAATTTCTTGTAATTGTTCTTGAGAGACTTGACCGAGCACTCAGAGGATTAAGGGAGAATTGACTGATCTCCTTCCTCATTCTTACTCGGGCAATTCTACTCTTCTGTTTCTGAGTTTTGGGTGTGTGAAATTGAGGAAATTCTGTCTCAATTCCCATCTAAAATCTCTTTAAATCCTTTTCTGCATAATTGGATTTGATTTCTGTTCTTCTACTGTTACTTCTTTAATTTTCTGTCAATTGCTTTGTGAACTTGGATCTAGGAAGGCAAATAGAGATCTAGGCTCTGCTACCTAGTCTCTTGAGACCTGAGACCACAATTTACTTTTGGTTCTTCTGTGAACTTTTGCTGCATTTTATTTTCTTTTTGTTTGAATGCTTATTGCTTCTGATTCAACTTCTGCTCAATCAATTGTTGCAATTTACTTTCTCTTTGTTTAGATTCTGCAATCCCAGTCCTCAAACCCCTTTTATATTCAAGCAATTTACATTTCTTGTCATTTAAGTTACTGCAATTTACACTTCTTGCACTTTAAGTTTTAGTCATTTAATTTCTTGTTCTTTAAGATTCAGTTTATTTTACTTTCCTGTTCTTTGATCTACTGCAATTCCCCCTCTCCCTTTACATTTCAAGCAATTTATCTTCTGTTAAATACAACCCACTCAACCAAAACTTGATTCGCTTGACTAAATCAACCACTAAACTAAAATTGCTCAATCCTTCAATCCCTGTGGGATCGACCTCACTCATGTGAGTTATTATTACTTGATGCGACCCGGTACACTTGCCGGTGAGTTTTGTGTTGGTCTAAGTGAGTTATTATTACTTGATGCGACCCGGTACACTTGCCGGTGAGTTTTGTGTTGGATCGTTGAAACACCATCAAGTTTTTGGCGCCGTTGCCGGGGATTGAAATAGATTGACAATGATTAAGTGAAGTGGAGGTCTAGATTAAGCATTTTTTTCTTTTCTGTTATTCTAATTCCTACTAACACACTAACTGTTTGAGAAATTGCCTCTATCAAATCGCTAACAGTTTATTTTAACTAACTTCATTTAATCTTCAAGTGTGCTACCGTTTATTCCTCCTGTTTGATCACATGCCACAGGAAATCAAGTTTCTACAAACAAGGAGTATCATGACATGAAGCCACCACTCATTACACTCAAGAACAATTGTTCTTATGATGGAAATCCATCGGAGGATCCTCAACAGCACATATCTACTTTCCTGAGAACTTGTAATGCGGTCAAAACCGATGGTTCAGATCATGACACTTACAAGATCCTGTTATTCCCTTTCTCATTAAAGGGTGAAGCTGCACAATGGTTTGAAACTTTTCCTCAAGGAAGTATCACTAGTTGGGATGATTTGGTCACCAAATTTCTGGCCAAATTCACCCCATCCAGACAGACCATCCAGCTGAAAGAGGAGGAACATCTATTCACACAAGGGGACGAAGAACCACTCTTCAAGGCCTGGGAAAGATACAAGAAAGCAACTGATAAAGTGGGCTTCCGAGCTTTCTATGAAGGATTGACCCCAGAAACAAGAAAAGCAGTGGACTACTTCTCAGATGGCCTACTCAAAGCAACAACAACGGCCCAAGGAATTGCAGACCTCAATGACAAAGGAGTCAACAACCAACAGTCATTTGAGAAACCACGGAATGCAATCTCAGAAAAAGAAGTGATGAATAGTGAAGGGGTGAATACGTTTAAAGACTCAAACAGACAAATGCACCCTCAACCACAGCAAAACATGGAGACATCTGCTGCAGTGAGTGCCAAATTTCCACCATGGAGACCCCATTCCTATCTGAGAATGAGGGAGTCTCAACATCAAGAACAAGGAAGTTTCCACCAAGGCAACCTCATGATCACAAACAATCAATATCACACACCCACTAATACCATTCAAAGCCAACCCTCACAACACAGACACTCCCAAACCCATCTCAACTGGAGAAGGAGTGAGTATCAAAATCACAGACCAAGGGAATTCCATTATAACAACCCTAACTTCATAAACCATCAAAAACACCATTACAGCAATAACAACCACTGCATGCCACCACCGCACCCACCCTTCCCACCTTTAACATCTCATAACCAACCAACCTCACAAGACTCTCAGAGAATCACAAACTTGGAAATCCTAATAGAGAGAATGATGAAACACCAAGAGGAAACAAGAAGGAACCAAACAATGTTAATCAAAGGAATTGAGGAGCAGATAGCTCAATTGGCGAAGCACTTTGCAGAAATGGGTGAGAAGAAACCAAATACTTTCCTCAAACCCATTGAAGATAAACCAACCAACAACGAAGATGCTACAAAGAAGGAAGGATGGAAAAGGATCATAGAGGACAATGAAAAAGGAAGTACCAGCCAAGAAAAACACAACAGGGAATTCCTTCAAAGAGAGACAGAGGATAGAACTAAAGACAAGCAGAAAATCCCCACTGGAAAGTTTTCA
Organism: Arachis duranensis; assembly: GCF_000817695.3. Lineage (NCBI taxonomy): Eukaryota > Viridiplantae > Streptophyta > Magnoliopsida > Fabales > Fabaceae > Arachis > Arachis duranensis. The sequence continues at coordinate 73,939,138 of NC_029774.3, read as the reverse complement.
CTAGGGGATCGAGTGATGATCAATATTCAAACCATGAAGGTATCCCCACAGTTGTCTGATCACTACACTGTGACTAAGATCCTTCCACAAGAATTTATAGAGGTCATCAAAGAGGAAACCGGAAGGAAGTTCACAGTGAAGAAAGACAAGCTAAGGCACTGTGATTTTCAATCTTCATGATCAGCAGAATAGAAGATGTCAAGCTAGTGACAATAAAAGAGCGCTTGTTGAGAGGCAACCCAACCTGAGGTAGTTTCTTTTCATAGCTTTTCCAATAAAAATGTTGAGTAATTGATGTGCACTGCAAGGAGCTAAGTTTGGTGTTGCACACCAAAACAATTTGAGGGAGAATGGAAACTTCTAAGTTTGGTGTCCCACCAAAAATATCATTTAAAAACACATTTTCACCTCTTGCATGATTCTAGCTCCAAGCAATCAAATACATTATTCAACTGTTGAATTGTTTTCTAGTTTTAATTTCCATAACCTTTAGCAAGGACACAAGGTTTCACATATGGTTAAAATGTTGCATAAGAGGCAGTGGCAAACACTTAAGTTTGGTGTTCCCACACCAAAATAAATCCAGGAACCACACTCAGTTTATGCATACTAACCATACAATTAAGGGCTTGAGAAGCAAGCAACTTTGAGAATTATGCAGGGCATGATGTTAATAATTGAAGATATTAGGCATCTTAACTCAAAGAAAACACAACAGAAGGAAGAATCAAAGGGCTGCAACTTCAAAGGTTGTATCTAAAACTTAATCCTTGCTGCTGTGAAATGTTTTGAATTTGGAAACCATTGTATGTCTTGCTAAAGTGTATATCTAGTTGCAAGTGAAATTGTTTGCTAAAAATGATAAGTCTGCACAATGCTTGTTATCCATCACTTAGCTTAAAAATTGTTTTGTTTCCCATATGCTTAAATAAAAGAGATTGGTTTGAATTGAAAAGTGAAATATCCAATGTTGCATAAGTATGAATGGAAGTTGGTGGTGGTATATGTGTTTGATTAAATGCATAACTCATGAAATAATTGTTGCATAATATCATTCTCATTCAATTGAGTTAGCTTGCTGTTACAAAGACTCTTCTCAAGAATGAAAAAGCCCTTGGTAACAAAAACAGAAAAAAAAGGGGAAGAAAAAGCCAAAATGGCAAGAAAAACAAAGAATAAAGGTTGGACACCAATAGCTTGGACCCTAGGACATATGCCTGTGGTGTTCTTGTACTAAGATCTGCTTGGATGAGTAAATTCTAAGGGGTATCTTAAAACCCAGTCACTTAGATCAACTGATTTGGGATGGCCAATTGAAAATCCACAATAAAGAGCAACTTAGATACAGAACATTTAGTTATCCAAAGAGATGCTGGGCATCAATGATCCTAGGAAGAAATAGTGAGCCATGTGTCTGTGGTGAAAAGATGTTGAGCAAAAGAAAAAAAAATAAAGCCAAAGGCTACTATTGCAACATTTGACACCAAACCTCCAAAAGAATAATAAGCTTGTTAAGCATTATAAGCCAAGAAAAGTTAGCAAGGGAGGAATCAAAGAGTGAGTCTTATAACAGCAAGTTTAGCAAGCCTTTGAAGAAAGATGTATATTATGTAACAGCAACAATAATTGAGTTATCATTGTCTGCATAAAGACTCCATAAATCAAGTTCTGCTATATGCCTAATAAGGATATGT
>NC_029774.3:73922906-73935343 GCF_000817695.3 Arachis duranensis | reverse complement strand
GATCGACCCTTACTCACGTAAGGTTTATTACTTGGACGACCCAGTGCACTTGCTGGTTAGTTGTGCGAAGTTGTGTAATGCCATGGTATTGAGCTACCAAGTTTTTGGAGCCATTATTGGGGATTATGAGAGTTGTGAAAAAGTATAGTTCACAATTTCGCGCACCACCGTGCCAAGAAGCCAAGAAAAATGATGAGCGTGTGCTTCTGCCGTGTTTCGAACACGGGACGTGAAAGAGGGAACATTGCCCTGCCCTCTGCGCGGGCAGGGCAGCATCTTGTGTGTGGCGCACCAAGAAGCAAATCTGGCGCACCATGGCACGTTCCTGGCAGCATCTGGCGCACCAAGCTCGATCCTGGCAGCACCAAAATTTCCTGCCCTGCCCTCCGCGAGGGCAGGGCAGCATCCTATGCACCAAGGAAATTTCTGGCGCACCAACTTTTGATTCTGGCGCCCCAATTCCTGATTCTGGCAGCACCAAGGCAATTTCTGGCGCACCAACTTTTCCTGCCCTGCCCTTGGCGCGGGCAGGGCAGCATCTCACGCACCAAGGCCGCACCAGCTTGCACCACGTCTGCACCAGCTCGCACCACCATGCACCAATTTTCTGCCCTGCCCTCCACAAGGGCAGGGCAGCCTCCTGGAGCAACATTTTGGGCCAAAATTTCAAATTAAAAATCCATTTGAATTCATTTCTTCACCAATTCAAAAGCCCATCCAAATCCCAAAATCCAAGAATAGAAAGTGTATAAATAGAAGCTAGTTTGATGTAATTAGGACCCTTTTTTTTTACTTTTACCTTTTGACTTACTTTTGGCTTAGCCTTTGAAATTGCACTTTCTTTGAGCTTTGAATTTCTTGTAATTGTTCTTGAGAGACTTGACCGAGCACTCAGAGGATTAAGGGAGAATTGACTGATCTCCTTCCTCATTCTTACTTGGGCAATTCTACTCTTGTGTTTCAGAGTTTTGGGTGTGTGAAATTGAGGAAATTCTGTCTCAATTCCCATCTAAAATCTCTTTAAATCCTTTTCTGCATAATTGAATTTGATTTCTGTTCTTCTACTGCTTCTTCTTTAATTTTCTGTCAATTGCTTTGATAACTCGGATCTGGGAAGGAAATTGGGTTTTAGGCTCTGCTACCTAAGCTCTTGAGTCCTGAGATCACAATTTACTTGGGTTCTTCTGTGAACCTCTGCTGCACTTTATTTCCTTTCTGTTTGAATGCTTATTGCTTCTGATTCAACTTCTGCTCAATCAATTGTTGCAATTTACTTTCTCTTTGTTTAGATTCTGCAATCCCAGTCCTCAAACCCCTTTTATATTCAAGCAATTTACATTTCTTGACATTTAAGTTACTGCAATTTACACTTCTTGCACTTTAAGTTTCAGTCATTTAATTTCTTGTTCTTTAAGATTCAGTTTATTTTACTTTCCTGTTCTTTGATCTACTGCAATTCCCCCTCTCCCTTTACATTTCAAGCAATTTATCTTCTGTTAAATACAATCCACTCAACCAAAACTTGATTTGCTTGACTAAATCAACCACTAAACTAAAATTGCTCAATCCTTCAATCCCTGTGGGATCGACCTCACTCTTTTGAGTTATTATTACTTGATGCGACCCGGTACACTTGCCGGTTGGATATGTGTGTTGGAAATTCGTTTTTCCACAAAAATACCATCACCAATTCTTCCCGAAATTCTCCCACACTTAAAATGAAACACACACCTTAACCTAAGCTAATCAAGGATACAAATCAAGGTAAATCATAATTTTCCACTTAAGGTTGCGATGTGGTGATATTAAAAACAATGGGGTAAATAAGGCTCAAAAGGGGTTAACAACGGTAGATGCAAGGGTAGGTCCATATGGGTGAATAAGTTTAATTCAAAAATGGCCTCAATCATGCTCAATGCATTCAAACATCAACTATTGGAAATAAAGAATCAAGCAAAACCAAGATTACAATCATAGAAGGATCATAGCACACAATGAACAGAAATTGTGGTTAGAATGTGTAACCACTCAATATAGACTTAACAACTCACAAGGTTATTAGTTCTATCTCTCTTCTATGTTCCATAAAAATCATTCAAGCAAGTTAAAAAAAATTTCCAAATCAATTCAATAGAATGCCCTAAAACAAAATTCTTGAAAATATTTGTTGTTTTTCACCAAAATTATTTCCTATATGTATGTTTGATGTGATGGATGCAATTTTCAAAATTTTCCTACTTTATTTCTTAATTTTCAACATCGCAAAAACCAACATGAATAATTAGGACAAAAATTAAACTACGTGCTATACTATTCACAACATCTAATCATAATTTCTATCTATAAAATATATACCATGCAAAAATGCATAATACAATAACTATGGATGAGCTAAGATGTATATATATACTAGAAGAAAGTGTAATGCAACAATAAAAAACACTCCAAATATCTACAAGAAACATAGTAAAAAGAAACAAAAAATAAAGTATAAAGTGTCCGAAAAAGAAAGTTTACGTCCCAAAATTGGTGAATCCTCCCCCACACTTAAGCGTTGCATGGTCCTCCGTGCACGAACACAATTCGGGGAGAATGGCTCTAAAGCACTCCACCTTCAGTTGGCGGATGTAGGGCTCAGGTTGCGTGGAAATTTCCATGTTCAATGCATTCTCGACATCTCCATATTCGGTGTCCTTCTCCTCTCCCGGCTCATTGCCTTTATGTCTCATCATCAAAAAGAATGAATGAAGTATAGTCAGGAATCATAGGGCAAGTAACACAAAAAGGTAAAGGAGGAAAACAAACAGTATTTAATTGAGGAAGTTTGCATAGTGGTATGGTATGATAAAAAGATGTGCTATGTGTGTATTCTAATTATGCGCACGATTAAAATACATACAACAGCCGGTTAAAACACCATCCACACAATCAAAAATTAAGCATGAGTTCCTCAATTAAATGGCATAAGATGTAACTAAGACATGAGCATCAATTAAAGACAAGGAAGCTTAGACAATTACAAGAAAAGTGAACTGAATTTAGGAGATATTGGATATTGAAATTATGCAAGTGAAAGCCCAAAATTAATGTAAAATAGCACAAAAAACAATAACCAATTCAATGATGAAAGAAAATTACTTATTCACCCATAGGAATAATGAAACACATGTATAAGGTGCTTGTTACAAAAAGTGACAAATCTTGATAAGAATCAAGTCAAGTCAACTCAAACAAATGCAAAGCATTAACAAGGAACAAATACCTTGTTATGTGATTATATTGACTTAAAAACCTATGATGAACAAGCAATCCAATTCAATTCACTAAATTTAATATGTCCTTGTTCTAAATTTCACCAAATAAGAGACAAATGTCAATTTTCATATCAAATTGGTGCTAGCAACTTAAGGCATTAAATAACTACATTATTGATATTTCAAACCAAAATATTATCATAATCATTCAAAAGTGCACAATTCATGATTAGAATGCCATACAAGGATATAGTCTAACACATATAGTCACGACAACACATGCATTAAACAAAAAGTTTATTCAGGCATTATGTCAAACACATGGAGTGCAGTGCACATATTCATCAATTCAAGCAAAAATTCAAGCATCAACAACCCATATATAAAAAAAATCAAACACTTGCAATTCAACAATAACTAATTAAGCAAAAATAAGCTAGATTACTAAAGTTAAATAAAGAAAATGAAAATTAAGCAAGCAACTAAACATAACAAAGAAGATTATAATAAGAAAATTGAAAAGTTGAAGGATGGAAAAGAAAAAGATAGGTAACAGTGGTACCTGTGTTAGCCACTGCAAGGCTCACGGTGGTGGAGCTTCGTCGGAGAAGAGAAGAAAGAGAGAAGAAAAAGAAAGAAGGAAGAAGAAAGAAGAAGGAAAGAAGAAGAAAGAAGAGAGGGAAGAAGAAAAAGAAAATAGAAGAAATAGGGAGAGAGAGGGGTGGTGGTGGTCGGAAGAAGGGGCTGGGTAGTGTAGAGGGGTAGGATAGGTGAAGAAGGAAGAAAGAAAGGGGGTGGAAAGTGAAGGCGAAATAGGGCACCTTTTTTGATTAACGCTCAGAACGCGACCTATGCATATGCACAGGGACGTGTGCGCACGCACAAAAGCGAAAAATAAAAGGGATGCGAATACACATGGTGTGCGAGCGCTCCTGGCAGGAAGGGTGTCAAGTCGTGTGCGTACGCACAGATCTATGTGCACGCACAGAGGAATTTTTTTTTGGAAATAGGGTAAAATGGCATGTGTGCATACGCACAAGAGCAAAAAAATCTGGGGTCTGCGCGCACAGTGTGTGCGAATGCTCCCAACAAAAGTGATTTTGAGACCTGTGTGTACGCACAGATGTCAAAATCTGGGGAAAGTGTGCATGGGCACAGATGTGTGCATGGGCACACTGCCCTATTTCTGCAAAATTTTTAATGCCTCTAAAGCACCAACATGACTTCCAAAACAGTTTTTTAAAGCCCCAAGTCATTTTAAAACCCCAAAAACATATTATTCCACTAAGATTACCTAATAAACACCAAAATGCAACTAAATTAAGCCTAGAATTCAATCAAACTAAGCTAACCAAAGAGACAAAATTCAATAAGCAAAATGTAAAAGAAGAGAAAGGTTGAAAGGATATTACAATGGTGGGGTGTCTCCCACCTAACACTTTGGTTTTAAGTCCTCAAGTTTGACTTTTGAGTGAAGCCTTTGTCAAGGTGGCTTGTGCTTCCACTCATCCTTGAGTCGCCACCCATGTTTTCTCTTGATTAGGCCTCCGGGGTCCCAAATGAAGTACATTAAGCTCCCAAGCAACCTCAAGCAAGAAATTGGGGTCCAAAATTGTTGGTTGTAGAGTTGTATGCCCAGGTCCCACACTTTGGTTTCTCTATCATCCTCTTGTTGATTTTCACTTGTGCCCTTGGATGAACAACCTTCCCACGCACCTTTGAAGCAACCACTTGAATCTTGGACTCCTCCTAATTTAACCTTGCTCCACTTATGCTTTGAATTCCATTGGCAACTAACATCCACTCCTTCAATATTCAACAATCCAAGAAGAGTCTTAAGTTGATGATCTGTTTCCAAGAAAGCAAAGTGGTGTGGGCCTATGAAGCTCATTGATGACATTGCCACCCACTCAATTTGTCCTTGGGTTGGAGTTATCCTATCAAGCTCTTGCATGAGAACTTCCACTTCTTGGTTGACCATCTCTTTCTCACCATCCTTTTCAAGCTCTTCCTTATCTCACTCAAACTCAAGAGAGAAGGGTTCCTCAAGATCATTGAGGGGGTTAACTAAGGTGGAAAAAAAATCATTGATGATGCAATCCACTTTTTGATCAAACTCCTTCAATTCTCCATTTACCTTTTTCAGTTCACTAGTTCTACCTTCCTCCTCTTTTTGCAATTCTTGTCCTAACTCTTCTTATTTCCCTTGAGGCTCTATGTTTTCCTCTTTTCTGCACTCCTTCGTTGCTCTTCCATATTCCTCAAGGGGAATGTCTTGATTGCTTGAGTGTAGTAAGGCTAAGCGGTTCCCCGCTTCGGCTATGGTAGCCATGAACTCCCCTCTCTTCTTTAGGAACCCTTCTTGCTCTTGAAAGAATGCTTGAAGGTCTTTTTGTTCTTGGGGAAAGGGTTGGAAAACTTCACATTTAGGTGGAAGAGAAGGTTCAAAGGTTGGGAGAAAGGTTTTATAGTTGGAAGGTGTGTTATACGGGTGAGGTTATTGAGGTAGTGTATGAGGATGTGGTAGTTCATAAGGTTGGTAGCAAGGTGTATAGACATCTTGATTCCATGGAGGTGGAGGGTGTGGTTCTTGAAGGTTTGGTGGTTAGGGGTTGTGTATGGGGTATCTTTCATATCTTTGGATTTGGTATGCAGATTGGGCAGGGTTTGGGGGAGGATTTGGCTCGTTGTAGTATGGGGAAAATTGCTCCTCCCTCTATTAATTCTCCCATTCCATGTTTGAATCCATTATACCCTACAATACAATTCACAACCAAACTCTAAGCAACAAGGGTGATAGCTCATAAAGAAAATAGAAGATAAAAGCAAAAGACATTAATAAACAAGAAAAACAAACACCTAAATGTTAGCAAAAACAATCAAATAACCAAAAATTAAGCTATTTACACTATGGACATATTTACAACAACCAAAAACATAACAGTCGATTGCAGTCCCCGGCAACGGCGCCAAAAACTTGATGGAGAGAATTACGATGGTTTGGAAATTTAGCAAAATAATTTCTTCGTTGATAGCCTAGTCCGAACCAACAAATAATCCTCCAAATCAAAGTTTAAATTCAATTCAAATATAATTTAGAGTAATCAAACCTCGGGTCGTTCTCCCTATGACGCAATTGAAGTGTTACGCTTTCGGTTGTTAGGAAAAGTGGGGTTTTGAAATCAAGAAATGAAAGATTAAAGGAACTAAGAAATAAAAGAACTAAAAAATGATCAAAATTGATATTAATGCAAGTAAAAAGGGAAACAAGATCAAAACTTAGTGAAAATGCTACGTATGCATAAAAGAGCCTTGACTTGGGAATGAGAATCCAAGGAATCCTATCGTCCGCATAACCACAACTATGGTAACTATGATGAGTCTATCTCGCTTAGTCAACCCTTAACATCGAGGAGTAGGTCAAGCAAGCATAATTGACCTTAATCTATAAGTCCTATTTAACTTACCAAATTAATTGGTAAAAAGCTAGCGTCAATGGAAACAAGAGTCAACTAACTACCCAAGAATTACCACTAAATGTCGGACATTATGACTCTAGTATCCTAGGAACTCAAACCCCAAGTCAAGGTGTGAAAATCTACTCAAAATCACCAAGTGACATTTTCACAAACACTTTGTGGGCATAAAACCAAAACATAGGAAAATGCAAAGAAAAATAAAATCTATGACTAAAATATTCACAAAACCAACTATAAACAAGCAACCAAGCATATATAAAGCATAAAACATGAAATTCATCAAGCAAAACTTCAAGTTACCAAAATTGCATATATAAACAAAGTAACTAGAACCATAGGAAAATGAAAGCAAAAGTGATGTAATTAAAGAGAAGATTAAGAGTACTTACAACAAAGATGAGCAAAATCCAAAATCAAAGCTTGCTATAAAATGCTACAATGGAGATAGAAATGAAACCCTAAGAGAGAATTCTCTACTCTACACTACTCCTACTCCTAATGCATTTTTCTACCTAATCTAACCTAATAAAACCTAATGCCTTGATATGTGTTGAAGCTCTGATGCACGACTATTTCATGGTACATTTTGTGCTTAATTTAAGTGGATTTTATCCATTTTTTCCGCATTCATCCAATAAAATGGCATGGTTTCATGATTGTCTCCTAAATTGTGCTTAAGTGTGAAAACATGCTTTTTAGACCCTTAATTGGTTGATTTTAATTCATTTTGGATCCCACTAGATGCCTTGATGTGTTTGTTAGTGAATTCAGGTTGGTAAGGCTAGGAATGGATCAAAGGGATGAAGAGGAAAAGCATGCAAGTGGAGAACTCATGGAAAAACAAGGATTTGGGATGCTAAGATTGATGCGCACGCGCAGCAGACGCGCACGCGTGGAATTGGAGTCGCATGATGACGTGTACGCGTACATGACGCGTACGCGTGAATAGCAAAATGTCAAGCGACGCGTACGCGTGACCCACGTGTACGCATTGGTACTCGCACATGACTTCATTAAAGTGAAAATGCTGGGGGCAAATTATGGGCTTCCAAGGCCCAAATCCAACTCAATTCAGAGCCTATTATATGCAGAAATCAAGAGGAGTCAAAGGGGGGGTGAGTCATAATTGAATTTTGGGGGGAATAGTTTAGAGTTAGTTTCTAGAGAGAGAATCTCTCTTTTCTTTCTAGAATTAGGTTAGATGTAGATTAGGAATTCTTAGATCTACGTTTAATTCATGCTTTGATTTACTTTTCCTTTATCAATTCTTGTTCTTCTACCTTTCCTCTCTCTAGTTTTGTACTTTACTTCTTGTAATTCTCTACCTTGTTATTGATGCACTCTTGTTCCTCTTATTTTCCTTTAATGCAATTTGAGCTTGATTTCTTTCATTGTTGATTTGAATTGTTGTTAATTTCTTGCTTTAGTAGTTGTAGATCTATATTTCTTGCGATTTCATTTTGCTCTCTTTTTTATGCTTTCCAAGTGTTTGATAAAATGTTTGGTTGGATTTTAGAGTAGATTTTTCTCCTCTTTGCTTGTGTTGAGTAATTAGTGACTCTTGAGTTGTCAAACACATTTGTTGATTAATAATTAGAAGTTGCTAATTGATTTGAATTCCACTAAAGCTAGTCTTTCCTTAGGAGTTGATTAGGACTTTAGGAATCAAATTACTTCATCCACTTGACTTTCTTTTATAGTTAGAGATTAACTAAGTAGGAGCAATGGAAAATTGATATCACAATTGAGGAGGATAATGAGGATAGGACTCCTAGTCCTCATACCTGTCCAAGAGCTTTTACATTTAAGTTCATTTATATACTTGCCATTTATTATTCATGTTTATCACTCAAAACCCCGAATCATACAACTCATAACCAATAGCAATAACACTTCCCTGTAATTTCTTTGAGAGACGACCCGAGGTTTGAATACTTCGGTTATTATTTTTAGGGGTTTGTTACTTGTGACAACAAAATTTTTGTATGAAAGGATTTTAGTTGGTTTAGAAACTATACTTGCAACGAGAATTTATTTGTGAAATTCTTTACCACACAAAAATCTGCTCATCAACTCTCTTGATATAGCACTTCATTTCAGCCTTTAGCCATTCCAAACTGGGCCAAAAAAGCCCCAAAATCGTGAGCCACGTGTTTCATTAATGAAACCACATGCAGGGACCTGTGCATACACACACTTGCTGATTTTTCACCTGTGCGCACGCACAGGGTTGTGCGTAGGCACACTTCGCTGAATGTCCACTTGTGCATACGCACAGAGGGTTGTGCGTACGCACACTTGACTGTGTGCTTCTCCTTTGTTTTCTTCAAGTGTTCTCCCTTTTTGCATGCTTCCTTCCACCTTTGGCTATCCATTCTTGCCTCTATGACCTGAAATCACTCAACAAACATGTCATGGCATCAAATGGAATAAAAGTGGAATTAAATTGCTCAATTCAAGCAGAAAATTGCATGTTTTTATATTTAAGTCCAATTTAGGGATAAAACTCAAAAGTATGCTATTTTGGTGCTTAAGTGTGAGTTTATATGATGAAATCTGTCTAAATCAAGTCAAAATATCTCATTAAATATGGACTCAGCAGAGGCTCTTCTTTCACAACTCTCTTAATTGATAATTCTTAGCTTGATATGTGAGATGTAATCACTTTAAATTGAGATCTTGAGAGTTGTGTGGCTCTAAATCAAAGACCACTCTTCATCTCTTCTCATGACCAATTAGATCAAGAGTTTGGCAATTGATCAAGTTAAAAGAAATCACGTGACCAAGAGATTGGGGTTTGATTACTTATAATTTGCTAAGAGATCAATGATTGCATAATTGAAGTGGAGATGAGAATTGTTGATCCTGAGAATGCAATATCTCATGATCCCTATGTTCTTTTCATTCTTAGTTTTTGTTATTTACTTCTTGCACTTTATTTTCTTGCCCTTTACTTTCCCGTACTTTACTTTCCTTGCAATTTAACTTTCCAGCACTTTACATTTGCTTCATTTACTTCTTGTTCATTATTACTTTCATTTAATTTCTTGTCATTTATAATCCTTATTTGCTTATCACTCGAAATTGAACCGTCTAACTAGAATAATCAATCAACTATTGCTTGCTTAATCGGTTAATCCTCATGGGATCGACCTCACTCTTGTGAGTTTTATTACTTGATACGACCCAGTGAACTTGCCGGTAATTCTATAAAATATCGTTCATCAATTCCATATCACTCATCAATTTCTAACCATTCAAACCTAATCACCCATATCCAAATTATTTATGTTCACAATTCCAATATACAACAACCCTTCTCATATTTAATACTAACTTCCATAATTACCAATTCCAACAAAAAACCACATCAAAATTCTCATCCTTCCAATTTCTCTTACTTACCAATCTAATCTTTCACGACCTCCAACCCAAAATTCATTAATTCTTTAACTCATTAATTCATCAACTCATCAATCTATATCACTAAACTCACATCCCACTTTCATTCAATTTACAAACAACCAATCACTAAAACAAACTCAAATCCAACAACAATTTAACAATTTCACATTTTAAGTTCATCCAGTCATACAATTCAATCCTATTCCTATGGCAACAAGCCTACGCCTCATGTCACAATATATAGAATTTAAATGAAACTTAAACCATACCTTGGCCAATTCCTCCCAAGCTAAAAGTCACCAAAGACTCCTTCTTCCTCAAGGTTCCAAGTTTAGCCACCGAAGCCCAATATCAAGCACTCTAAATCACCAACTTAACTCCAATCAACATATATTCCATCTATATTAATACATTGTACCAAAATCAACATTAGGTTTTATCAAATTCAACTAACAACAAGGGTTTAATAGTTTCTTACCTTTGCCCACTAAGGCTTGAGATGAAACATACCAATAGCTCATACTAGAACTCCCCTAAACAACCAAAATCACAAGATTTCTCAAAACACAAACCAGAACATGAATTAAAAGGGAAAAATAAAACCAGGCAAAGGAATTCGAGATATTACTAAAATACCTAAATAGAATTGAAAAGTTTGATGAGAGCTTCGCATGGTCATAAATGGCTCGTCAATCAGAACTCCGAATCAAAAGTTATGATCAAATGAAGGAAAAGATGAATAGTGCTCTCATAGTTTCTCTTCTCTCTTCTCTTCTAAATAAATTCCCTCTCTCTCTCTCTCTTTAATGAAAATGAGCTGAATGGCTCATGGATGAGGGGTATTAGGTGATGACGAGTCATCTTAGCCTAGTTTAACTAGTCTTTTTCTTTGTTTTCATTTAGTTTTATGCACTTTCTTAAGCCATAAGTAAGCCAATTGGGTTGAAATTCATGTTTTCTTAGATTCAATCAACCATGGATAAATTGATGCATTTTCATGAGTTTTTATGCAATAATTGCTTATATATCAAGAAGAAGAAGAACTCTCATGATTATAGCATAGCTTTGATGCAATTGTTGATTGATGATAGGTGACCAAAAGGGCTTGAAGGAAGGTTGAAGCAAGAGGCAACAAGAAGGCCATGAAAGGAAGCAAAGGAAAGCAATGTTGGAGCCAAAGTTGGTGCTCCAATGTTGCTTGAAACGTTGCTCCCCACAGCCTGAAGGGGTATTCGTCCAACGAGAATAACTTGAGCTACAAAGCTCCAAATGAGGTGATTCCAAAAGCATTGTAAAATAGGAATCAAGAGCTTTCAAAGAATATATGGCACTACATGGTGGATATAAAAATTGAGGGAGAAAACTGCCCCGAAAAGTGCATAAACAAACATGACACCAACCTGTAGTTAGGCCAGCTGACCTCTGCACCTTCGACGGAGTATGACTCGAGCTGTGGAGGTCCAAATCATTCGCTTCCAACGGCATTGAAAAGTAGACATTCAGGGCTTTCCAACAATGTATAATAGTATGGGGTGGACAGCACGTTCAAGCTTCCGAAACTGGCAATGTTCGCAACATTTGCGCCAACGTTTGACCTCAAACGTTGAGGCAAACGTTGGCTACATTTTGGCAAGAAAGAGCATGGAAAAACACCCCTGATTGATGAGCTAATTGAGCCACGTTTGCACCAACGTTTGACCTCAAACGTTGGGCCAAACGTTGGCCAAAAAGAATGCATGGGGGATCCACGTTTGAGCTCACGTTTGACCTCAAACGTTGAGCCAAACGTGGATGACAGCAAAGTGAGGCCTGCTGCATTATTTCCCATGGCAACGTTTGAGTTAACGTTTGACCTCAAACGTTGGCTCAAACGTGAGACTTGCATGGCCGGTTCATAAGTGGATTTCTTCCCAACACCTAGAGCAATCAACAGAGGCCACTAGCAACCCAATTCCATCAATGCCAAGACCCAATTCAAGGCTTGAAGATCATTAGAAGAAAGTGTATAAATAGCTTAGGCTTTGAAGTTTTAAGCAGCTTTTTGAATTGTGATTTTTGCTAAGGAACTTTTGGAGAGAGCACTTGACATTTGAGAGAGTTTCTGGGAGGAGAATTGAATTCTCTTCCTCTGGGTTTTCTTGTTTTCTTTTCTGCAAATCTTCACTTGAGTCTTGGGTGTTGAGAATTGAGGAAATTCTGTCTCAATCTCACCTAGGTTTTGAGAATTGAGGAAATTCTGTCTCAATCTCACCTTGAGATCTCTCTCTGTTTTGAGCTACTGCATATTTGAGAAATTGAT
>NC_029774.3:73919787-73922445 GCF_000817695.3 Arachis duranensis | reverse complement strand
TACTTGATGCGACCCGGTATACTTGCCGGTGAGTTTTGTGTCGGATCGTTTTCCGCACATCAAGTTTTTGGCGCCGTTGCCGGGGATTGAAATAGATTGACAATGATTAAGTGAGGTGGTGGTCTAGATCAAGCATTTTCTTTATTTTTGTTCTCTGTTTTAAAGTGAAACCAAGGTGTTTGAGTTATTGCCTCACTAAGAAATTCTTTCTATGTGACATGAATTTCAAATTTCATTGATGTTTACAAAATACAAATGGAGTTCAACTCATCTTATGGTCAAACAAAATTTTATGGGATATCATCCACCATCACCAATATCTAATGATGGCTGGGAATATCACCAAAAGAATACACATTCTGAGCACTCCAACTCATGGAGATTTGCTTCAGAGACACAAGATGAGCAGGAGAATCATGTGGGATACCAACCACCACCACAAAATGATTCATATTATTATCCTCATGGTGGGTGGGAGTATCACCAAAGAATGAAAGAGCATCCACCCTCACTTCCCAGTTTCTCATTTGAAAGTTCTTCATCACTTGATTATGCCTCAACACAAAGTTTCCTCCAAAATCCATACGAGTCATCCCATCAATCACACAACTCATTCCACACCCCTCAACAAAACTTCACCACAACACATCCACGTCACCAAAATTTCTCTCAACCTTCATCTCTTGAACCAACAGATGAGGATTACCTTCAAGCCATTGAAATTCATAGAAAACTCGTGGAAAGATACACACAACCCCAATCCTGGAAAGAAATCATCCTCAAGAAGATGAATTGGCCCTTAGAACAAACAAGGGTGAACTTAGAACCATCAAACAGTGAGGATGAAGACAAATTTGTGGGAGAGGAAGTGGAAAAACGAGAACAAAAGGCCCCTGTGTCAAGTGGAATTGCTACGAAGGATGAGAAACATGAGCCAAGGATTTTACATTCACAAAAGTTACTTGAGGTGACAATGAAACATAAAGATTCCCTCCCAAAGGAATTAATAGAAAATCAGGAAAAAGAAGAGGAGGAAGCCAATCAAGAGAAGTCACACTCAACTGAAGCAGAGAAGTGCAAAGAGGAAAAGCCCATGGAACCTCCAATGCAAAAAGCTCTTGATGAAGAAATCACTCCAACAATCACACAACCACCAAGACTTGGACTCAAGGAAGTGAAGGCAATTAACAAAAGCACCGAGAAGAGGAATGTGACCAAGCTACAAAGGACAATATTCATGAAAAAGAGAAGGTCAACTACAAGCAATCCGTCCCTTGATCTAGCAAACAAGCTTAATCAAGTCATTAACAAAATAAAGCTTGCTGAGGAAAGACCAAGACAAGGGGTAATATCTGAATCTTTTCCTCCGTTGAGGTCATTCCTCTTAACAAACTGGAAGAAGAGGAAGAAAGTAAAGAACAACATGTCAAGCTAGTGACAATAAAGAAGCGCTTGTTGGGAGGCAACCCAACCTGAGGTAATTTTCTCTTCATAGCTAATTTAATAAAAGAGTTAAGTAGATTTCTCTGTATTACAAAGAGCTATGTTTGGTGTTGCACACCAAAATAATTCAGGGGTGACTGTTGGATGCTAAGTTTGGTGTTTCACGAAAAATTTCATTAAGAACACATTGAACCCTCAGCATGATCAGTATCGGCTCCAAACAATCAGAGAAACTGCTTAACAATTGTCATGTTTCTAGTTTTTAGTTGTTTTCTAGTTCGTAGTTTGTTTCTTAGTTCATAGTTTATTTCCTTAATAAAAGTACTTGATGTTTCATGCATGTATTTATTTTGCTACATATAGAAGTAGGCAAAAAACTAAGTTTGGTGTTCCCACACCAACTTAGGTTCACAGAATCACAAGCATACATGCATGCTAACTGTGTCTCAAGTGCTTGGGGAACAAGCAACTTTCAATATCTTTTGTAGGAAGTCATTCAATCTCTTGGAGGAAAAGATACATCATCATGGACAAAAGAAGGACATGGAATCTAACAAAGATGATGACACAGCGGAAACAAATAGACTCCAAGAGGTTGTATTGTTCTCTGACTGATTCTAGTTCAAATATGTTAATTGAAAGTGCAAATGTCCCCTGTTGATTAGTGTCTTCTTAGATTCATTTACTGTCTGCAAGTTTGTTTGGTTTCATGCTGTTATGGCTTACTAGTCTAAGTGCTTGATTCACTTTCATCTTACTTGAATTATATGTTTTGTCCCTCATGCTTGAATAAAAGAAAAATAACTGTGAAATAGAGAAAGAGTAAAAGTCTAGCATGATATGAGACAAAATGAGGTTATGTGGTGGTATGTGCTGGTTCATTAGTTGATTTATGAATAAGGCTGAATGTTGGCATGACTTAGTGATATGAACTTGAGTTACATTTCATGAGACTTGACAAAAGAAAAAGGTCCAAAATAAAAGAAAGAAAATGCAAGAAAAAGAAGCAAAAAGAAATAAACAAGGCTGGGCATCAATAGCTTGAGATTTGGATATATGCCTGTGATGCTTTTTGTACAAAGATAAGCTTGGATAACTAGGTTCTAAGGGGTGCTTCATCAC
This sequence comes from Arachis duranensis, assembly GCF_000817695.3. Taxonomy (NCBI): domain Eukaryota; kingdom Viridiplantae; phylum Streptophyta; class Magnoliopsida; order Fabales; family Fabaceae; genus Arachis; species Arachis duranensis. Next base: position 73,919,880 of record NC_029774.3, on the reverse strand, counting down.
CCGGCAACTTGGGTTAACTAACCCGGGATTGCCAACCGAAAGTCCACCATCAAGAGCTACTTTGAGACAAAGCATTTAGTAACCCAAAGAGGT
>NC_029774.3:73918159-73919362 GCF_000817695.3 Arachis duranensis | reverse complement strand
AGGTTGAAATTCATGTTTTCTTAGATTCAATCAACCATGGATAAATTGATGCATTTTCATGAGTTTTTATGCAATAATTGCTTATATATCAAGAAGAAGAAGAACTCTCATGATTATATCATAGCTTTGATGCAATTGTTGATTGATGATAGGTGACCAAAAGGGCTTGAAGGAAGGTTGAAGCAAGAGGCAACAAGAAGGCCATGAAAGGAAGCAAAGAAAAGCAATGTTGGAGCCAAAGTTGGTGCTCCAATGTTGCTGGAAACGTTGCTCCCCATAGCCTGAAGGGGTATACGTCCAACGAGAATAACTTGAGCTACAGAGCTCCAAATGAGGTGATTCCGAGAATAACTTGAGCTACAGAGCTTCAAATGAGGTGATTCCAAAAGCATTGTAAAATAGGAATCGAGAGCTTTCCAAGCATATATGGCACTACATGGTGGATATAAAAATTGAGGGAGAAAACTGCCCCGAAAAGTGCATAAACAAACATGACACCAACCTGTAGTTAGGCCAGCTGACCTCTGCACCTTCGACGGAGTATAACTCGAGCTGTGGAGCTCCAAATGATTTGCTTCCAACGGCATTGGAAAGTAGACATTCAGGGCTTTCCAACAATGTATAATAGTATGGGGTGGACAGCACGTTCAAGCTTCCGAAAAAACCCAATTCCATCAAGGCCAAGGCCCAATTCAAGGCTTGAAGATCATTAGAAGAAAGTGTATAAATAGCTTAGGATTTGAAGTTTTAAGCAGCTTTTTGAATTGTGATTTTTGCTAAGGAACTTTTGGAGAGAGCATTTGACAATTGAGAGAGTTTCTGGGAAGAGAATTGAATTCTCTTCCTCGGTGATTTCTTGTTTTCTTTTCTGCAAATCTTTACTTGAGTCTTGGGTGTTGAGAATTGAGGAAATTCTGTCTCAATCTCACCTTGAGATCTCTCTCTGTTTTGAGCTACTGCACATTTGAGAAATTGATATTTGAATCCCTTTATTACACTGCTTGATATTTACATTTCTTGCAATTGAATTCTGAATTTTGATCTAGGAAGGCATTGAGATCTAGACTTGGTTATCTAGTCTCTTGGGTCCTGAGATCTATTGGTTTCTATTTTAATTTCCTTGTTTGATTCCTGCAGATCCAATCCCCATCTCCCTTTTTAATTTTCAAGTCATTTATATTTCTTGCAATTTAAGTTTCTGCA
>NC_029774.3:73904384-73917319 GCF_000817695.3 Arachis duranensis | reverse complement strand
GTTTTTGCCTCACTAAGAAATTCTCATCTCTGATATGAGTAATTTCAATTTTCATTGGTGTTGTGTTTTACAAAATTCAAATGGAGTTCAACTCATCTTATGATCAAACAAATTTTATGGGATATTACCCACCATCACCAATCTCTAATAGTGGTTGGAAATATCACCAAGAAAATACAAATTCTGTGCACTCTAATTTATGGAGATTTGCTTCAGAGACACAAGATGAGCAGGAGAATCATGTGGGAGACCAACCACCACCACAAAATGATTCATATTATTATCCTCATGGTGGGTGGGAGTATCACCAAAGAATGAAAGAGCATCCACCCTCACTTCCCAGTTTCTTATTTGAAAGTTCTTCATCACTTGATTATGCCTCAACACAAAGTTTCCTCCAAAATCCATACGAGTCATCCCATCAATCACACAACTCATTCCACACCCCTCAACAAAACTTCACCACAACACATCCATGTCACCAAAATTTCTCTCAACCTTCATCTCTTGAACCAACAGATGAGGATTACCTTCAAGCCATTGAAATATATAGAAAACTCGTGGAAAGATACACACAACCCCAATCCTGGAAAGAAATCATCCTCAAGAAGATGAATGGGCCCTTAGAGCAAACAAGGGTGAACCTAGAACCATCAAACAGTGAGGATGAAGACAAATTTGTGGGAGAGAAAGTGGAAAAATGAGAACAAAAGGCCCCTGTGTCAAGTGGAATTGCTACGAAGGATGAGAAACATGAGCCAAGGATTTTACATTCACAAAAGTTACTTGAGGTGACAATGAAACATAAAGATTCCCTCCCAAAGGAATTAATAAAAAATCAGGAAAAAGAAGAGGAGGAAGCCAATCAAGAGAAGTCACACTCAACTGAAGCAGAGAAGTGCAAAGAGGAAAAGCTCATGGAACCTCCAATGCAAAAAGCTCTTGATGAAGAAATCACTCCAACAATCACACAACCACCAAGACTTGGACTCAAGGAAGTGAAGGCAATTAACAAAAGCACCGAGAAGAGGAATGTGACCAAGCTACAAAGGACAATATTCATGAAAAAGAGAAGGTCAACTACAAGCAATCCGTCCCTTGATCTAGCAAACAAGCTTAATCAAGTCATTAACAAAATAAAGCTTGCTGAGGAAAGACCAAGACAAGGGGCAATATCTGAATCTTTTCCTCCCTTGAGGTCATTCCTCTTAACAAATTGGAAGAAGAGGAAGAAAGTAAAGAACAACATGTCAAGCTAGTGACAATAAAGAAGCGCTTGTTGGGAGGCAACCCAACCTGAGGTAATTTTCTCTTCATAGCTAATTTAATAAAAGAGTTAAGTAGATTTCTCTGTATTGCAAAGAGCTAAGTTTGGTGTTGCACACCAAAATAATTCAGGGGTGACTGTTGGATGCTAAGTTTGGTGTTTCACGAAAAATTTCATTAAGAACACATTGAACCCTCAGCATGATCAGTATCGGCTCCAAACAATCAGAGAAACTGCTTAACAATTGTCATGCTTCTAGTTTTTAGTTGTTTTCTAGTTCGTAGTTTGTTTCTTAGTTCATAGTTTATTTCCTTAATAAAAGTACTTGATGTTTCATGCATGTATTTATTTTGCTACATATAGAAGTAGGCAAAAAACTAAGTTTGGTGTTCCCACACCAACTTAGGTTCACAAAATCACAAGCATACATGCATGCTAACTGCCTCTCAAGTGCTTGGGGAACAAGCAACTTTCAATATCTTTTGTAGGAAGTCATTCAATCTCTTGGAGGAAAAGATACATCATCATGGACAAAAGAAGGACATGGAATCTAACAAAGATGATGACACAGCGGAAACAAATAGACTCCAAGAGGTTGTATTGTTCTCTGACTGATTCTAGTTCAAATATGTTAATTGAAAGTGCAAATGTCCCCTGTTGATTAGTGTCTTCTTAGATTCATTTACTGTCTGCAAGTTTGTTTGGTTTCATGCTGTTATGGCTTACTAGTCTAAGTGCTTGATTCACTTTCATCTTACTTGAATTATATGTTTTGTCCCTCATGCTTGAATAAAAGAAAAATAACTGTGAAATAGAGAAAGAGTAAAAGTCTAGCATGATATGAGACAAAATGAGGTTATGTGGTGGTATGTGCTGGTTCATTAGTTGATTTATGAATAAGGCTGAATGTTGGCATGACTTAGTGATATGAACTTGAGTTACATTTCATGAGACTTGACAAAAGAAAAAGGTCCAAAATAAAAGAAAGAAAATGCAAGAAAAAGAAGCAAAAAGAAATAAACAAGGCTGGGCATCAATAGCTTGAGATTTGGATATATGCCTGTGATGCTTTTTGTACAAAGATAAGCTTGGATAACTAGGTTCTAAGGGGTGCTTCATCACCCGGCAACTTGGGTTAACTAACCCGGGATTGCCAACCGAAAGTCCACCATCAAGAGCTACTTTGAGACAAAGCATTTAGTAACCCAAAGAGGAACAAACAGAGATGAACAAAACGAGCTAAATGCCTGTGATGTGTGTGTGCTAAGGAGAGGCTTGAGCAAGTAAGCCCATAGGGGTGTTTCAACACCTAGCATCTTGAACCAACTGGGGCGGGAATGCTGGCTGAAAGCTTACTCTAAAAAGTCGCCTTACCACATAGCATTAAGCCTCAGCCAAGAAAAGAACAAGAAAAGCTAAGGACCAAGGAATAACAAGTCTCATTTTTTTTGTGATTCAAGTAAGGATCCAGAGGAATGTTGATGCCTCAGCCACAGAATAAAAATCCCTAAGATACCATGCATAAAAACCCCATTTACCAGTATTCAATGTCTTCCAATAAAAGGCTTATACACTTCTCTGCTTCTAGTAATTTTTCTTATGTCTTACTGCTTGCTTGGGGACAAGCAAGATTTAAGTTTGGTGTTGTGATGACGAGTCATCTTAGCCTAGTTTAACTAGTCTTTTTCTTTGTTTTCATTTAGTTTTATGCACTTTCTTAAGCCATAAGTAAGCCAATTGGGTTGAAATTCATGTTTTCTTAGATTCAATCAACCATGGATAAATTGATGCATTTTCATGAGTTTTTGTGCAATAATTGCTTATATATCAAGAAGAAGAAGAACTCTCATGATTATAGCATAGCTTTGATGCAATTGTTGATTGATGATAGGTGACCAAAAGGGCTTGAAGGAAGGTTGAAGCAAGAGGCAACAAGAAGGCCATGAAAGGAAGCAAAGGAAAGCAATGTTGGAGCCAAAGTTGGTGCTCCAATGTTGCTTGAAACGTTGCTCCCCATAGCCTGAAGGGGTATACGTCCAACGAGAATAACTTGAGCTACAAATCTCCAAATGAGGTGATTTTAAAAGCATTGTAAAATAGGAATCAAGAGCTTTCCAAGCATATATGGCACTACATGGTGGATATAAAAATTGAGGGAGAAAACTGCCCCGAAAAGTGCATAAACAAACATGACACCAACCTGTAGTTAGGCCAGCTGACCTCTGCACCTTCGACGGAGTATAACTCGAGCTGTGGAGATCCAAATGATTCGCTTCCAACGGCATTGGAAAGTAGACATTCATGGCTTTCCAACAATATATAATAGTATGGGGTGTACAGCACGTTCAAGCTTCCGAAACTGGCAATGTTCGCAACATTTGCGCCAACGTTTGACCTCAAACGTTGAGGCAAACGTTGGCGCCACAAAGAAGAAAAATAACACTCTTGGCAGCGACGTTTGAGCCAACGTTTGACCTCAAACGTTGAGGCAAACGTTGGCGCCACAAAGAAGAAAAATAACACTCTTGGCAGCGACGTTTGAGCCAACGTTTGACCTCAAACGTTGAGGCAAACGTTGGCACCTAAGAGGAGGCAGGGCGAGCTTTTGGCAATGACGTTTGAGCCAACGTTTGACCTCAAACGTTGGGCCAAACGTTGGCCAAAAAGAATGCATGGGGATCCACGTTTGAGCTCACGTTTGACCTCAAACGTTGAGCCAAACGTGGATGATAGCAAAGTGAGGCCTGCTGCATTATTTCCCACGGCAACGTTTGAGTTAACGTTTGACCTCAAACGTTGGCTCAAACGTGAGACTTGCATGGCCGGTTCATAAGTGGATTTCTTCCCAACACCTAGAGCAATCAACAGAGGCTACTAGCAACCCAATTCCATCAAGGCCAAGGCCCAATTCAAGGCTTGAAGATCATTAGAAGAAAGTGTATAAATAGCTTAGGCTTTGAAGTTTTAAGCAGCTTTTTGAATTGTGATTTTTGCTAAGGAACTTTTGGAGAGAGCATTTGACAATTGAGAGAGTTTCTGGGAGGAGAATTGAATTCTAATTTAACTTCCTGTCAACACAAATTCACACAATCAACACTTGATTCGCTTGACTAATTCAACCACTAAACTAAAGTTGCTCAATCTTTCAATCCCTGTGGGATCGACCTCACTCCCGTGAGTTTTATTACTTGATGCGACCCGGTATACTTGCCGGTGAGTTTTGTGTCGGATCGTTTTCCGCACATCATTAGGGTTTTATTGTGGGCCTTGGTCCAAATTGTCACCCAAGTTCCAATTTTTGTGCATTCGGCCCAACTTTGGGACAAAATCTTTAAGATTAGTATTTTAATTCGTATCCTAAATAATTTTACTTCCCCAAATTATGAATTACAATTTATTAACCTTCTTCACTTATAATTAATGGTCTCATTCGCACTACCGGATAGTTTAAGTCGGTACTGCCGATTAAATTACCGGCACGCATCCTTACTCATTTTTTGTAGATAATTATATTTTTCCACTCGAAAAAATCCTCCAAATCCAATGATCACCGTTAAATTTTGAAATTATGAATTCTAAATTTTTTGACCACGTCAGCCCATACATAATTAATAACCATTTAACCAGGTTTTATATCCTAATGATGGGTTGAATTCACTACCCTTCCCCAATAATATTGATGAATCCGCTCTCGCAAGTGCACCAAAATTATCATCAAGTGTTAACCCATAGTGGAGTGGGATCGTATCCATAGAGATTGGTAGATTTGAGCAATTTTAATCAATTGGTGAATTAGTCAAGCTCAATAGAATAAGTTGTGTGTGTAGAATTATAAATGGTAGAAACATAAATAACAAAAGAAATAAAAGAAATCAATAAAATGTAGAGATGGAAATAACAAGAATGTAAAGGGGAATGGGATTTTGCAGAATGTAAGTAAAGCTATAAAAGAATGGGAGAGATAAGAATGGGGAAATTTATTGAGATCAGGAGATATTGTCTCTTTGGATTAATTCCAGCTCATATCCTCTTCAATCATGCAACTCATTGACCTCTTGGCAATCATGATTGATTGAGCCCCAATCTCTTGGTGACTCAATCTCTCAGATCTTGATCAATAGCCAATTCCTTGGTCTAATTTCTCATGAAGAGAGATATGCTTGGTTCCTGATTATACCACACATCATTATAGGTCCACGTAGAGGGAGGATTATATGTCACCATATCCAAACACCAAAACCCAGATTCTACTCAAGTGTGAGAATGAATTTCTAGCATGGTTTCATGTTTCCTTTTCCAAGGTTCTCATGAAACCCATTTTGCATTCAATCTCTTTTCCAAGTTAATTGAACACTAAGCATTAAAATCGAAATTCCTTCTAGCAAATCAAAGAAAAGATGAAGAGAAGAAGAAATTCACTATCATTAATCCATCAAGTTCAATAGAGCTCCCTCTCTCAATGAGAGGGAATTTAGCTACTCATAGCTCAGAGAGAAAGTACAAAAGATGGAAGAGATAAAATGTCATAACTAAAAAGTGAAATCCCCAAAAACTAAACTCTGTGACTTCCTAACCTCTTTTCCAATACTTCCAAGGGTATTTATACTTCTCCTATATCTAGAAAATAAAAGAAAATTACAAAAGTGAAAAGAAAATTACAATTTGGAGGGAAAAGAAACTCAACAAATATGATATTCCAGCTGGCGTGTGACTGGCGCTTCTCCATTCAAGTTGCACGCCGTCCTCTGTTTCACCCCTAGCGTGCCGTGCCTTCGAACCTAAGTGGCACACCCATGACATTTTAAAGGGCAAAGTAGCCTGGTGTGCCACGCCTTCGAACCAAAGTGGCACGCCCAAGGCATTTTAAAGGGCAAAGCAACCTAGCGTGCCACGCCTTCGAACCAAAGTGGCACAAGCAAGGTCACTTCCCTTATCTCTATGCTTCTGGAGATTTGTACCAGCGTGGCACGCCCAGGGTCTGGCATGTCACGCCCTTCTTAAAGCTTCACCCCCGTGCCGGCGTGCCACGCCTCGCCATCCAAGTGGCACGCCTGAGTTCATTGGCTCCTCTTCTTCCTCTCTGGAAAATACTACCAGCGTGCCACGCCATGAGACCGGCATGTCATGCCCTTCATTTGCTTCATCTTGTTGCTGGCGTGCCACGCCTCATCTCCCAAGTGGAACGCCTGGGTTCACTGGCCCTTTAACTCCTCCTCTGGAAAACACTACCAGCGTGCCACGCCATGAGACTGATGTGTCACGCCCGTCATTTGCCATGGTCCCAGATGTTGGTATGCCACTCCTGGATGTTCAAGTGGCACGCTAAAGTGAGATAATTAAGCTGGCATGCCACGCCTTCGATACCAAGTGAAACGTCCAGCTCTATTTGGCCTCCTTAGGTGCTGGTGTGCCACGCCTTGTTGCTCAAGTGGCACGCCTTAGTGGGACTTCGTGAGCTGGCGTGCCACGCCTTTGATACCAAGTGGCATGCCCAGCTTTTGCATTGTCTCCTTATTCACTAGCATGCCACGCCTTGTTGCTCAAATGGCAGGCCCATTCAATTGTGGATCTTATAGGCTTGGCGTGCCACGCCTTAGTCCTCAAGTGGCACGCCCAAGTGAACTCTGGGGCTGGCGTGCCACGCCTTCGACACAAAGTGGCACACCATAGTGATGGCTCTTCTAATAACGAATTCGCGTGCCACGCCTTGCTCCTGGCATGCCACGCCCCTTTGATGGTCTTCAATTTTGCTCTCTGGAATGTTGTACCAGCGTGCCACGTTAATACACTTTTGTGGCATTTGTTCCAAGTGGCACGCCTGCTTCACACGCCCCACTTGTTTTGTTGTTTTCTTTCCCATTTTTGATGTCTTCTCCACCTGAAATCCAACACAAACTCATTTCAAAGCAATGTACTATGATATTCATCAATTAAGGCATGAATTGCAATGATAAAATGAGATTACGCCTCTTCTATGGTCCTTTTTATGCAAGAAAAAGGGTAGATGATGTAAGTCATCACAACACCAAACTTAAGCTTTGCTTCTCCCAAGAAAATCAATGTGAGTGGTCTTTTTGGTGAATTGAGACTTGGCCTTGGATGTATGCACTATATAACTAGGAATCAGACTAAGTGCTCAACACATGCATGAGTGCTTTGAATATCACAAAGAGCTCCTAGATCCATAAGGGGTTTTCTAAGTATGTGTCTTAGGGGTCCTTTTCATTGATTGTCACCTTGAAGTAGTAAGGGTTAACTCTTTCTTTCTCTTTTGTGGTTCTTTTCTATTTATTGACCACAACTCTAAGTGTTTTGTCTCAAGACAATCCTTTAGTTAGGCTTTCAATCAACACTCCCAAGTCAGTTGACTTTAGGGTGCTAGGTGTTGAAACACCCTGAGAATTTACTTGCCCAGGCCTCTTCTTGACACATCTTCACGACAAGCATCTACTAGGGGTTCTAACTCTTTTTGAGTTTTTCGATATTTCATTTCCCTCCTTAGTAGTTGATGCTCAGAGTCTTGGGTCTTTGTTGCTTACTACTTCTTGGTTCTATTGATATTCAAGGAACACCCCTTAACTTCTACTTGTCATGCCTTCTAGGACTAGTTACTTTTCATGACTCATTTTTTTCTTTTCACTTCATTCAAGGTTCTTCACTTAGTCTTTTGTTCCTTAGTTCTTTTGAATAAGCTTTCTTGGTCTTAGTCTCATTTACTCTTGTTCACACTCACAACAACTCTTATGGAAACAAACTCTACTTTATTGATGAAAATGAAGACTACAGTTATCATTGCATTTTCTTTCTTGCATATCAAAGGACTCACAAAAGACTTCAAACAAAATAAAACATAAGCTATCCTAACATTATCAATTATTCTCAAACATAAAGTAAACAGATAAAAACTTAAGCAAAATTCAGAAATTTGGGAAATGTCAACCACGGAACTCAACAACCTTATGCAGCTTCTTCAGTTCATTGGCCTCTTACCTTTGTCCTTCTTCTTGGTGGGGGAGGAGTCATCTCCACCCTTTTTGGAGGATCTTCTTGTGCTTTCTTGTCATGGGGCTTCCAGAAACCCAGCCTCACCATATAATCTCTTTCATCCTCCTTATGCTTAGCTAGGACCTCTTCTTGTCTAGCACTCAATTCTTCTAGCCCTTGCATGAAAGTTGGGTATCCGGGCTTGATGGCGGCCACAACATTACACAGGTGATTCAGCTTTGCCTGTGTGTTGATATCATATCGTCTCTTTGAAATGGTCCGGGCATCATAGAGATGCCTAAACTTAGCAAGGTTCCTCTACTGCCATTTGTTTTGCTCCACCACCTTGTTAAGTGCACTTCGCACCTCACCCCAATCAAAATCCTCTTGCTGCTCCTTCCTTGCTTGCTCAAAACTTCCTTGGAGGTTGTGTATTTTCTCATTCACTTGGTTCTATTGCTCCCTTTGGATACTTTGAAATTGGTTGACATCTTCCCTCAATTGATGCATATCTCCCTTTATTTGGTGCACATCTCCTTGCAGCTGTTCCCAGTTCATTCCTTCGGGAAATTGTTGGTATTGTTGGTATAGTGGTGGTTGAAGCACCAGAAATTGTGGTTTCTCCTCTGCCTCCTCTTCCTCTTGTTGTTGTGGTGGCGGCACATGAGCGTGAGCTCTATGCTCTCTAGCCCTTTGAAGTGGATTGACGGCCAACACCTTGGCCATCTTCTTGGTAGTTATAGGCTTATCTTGCTTCACCAACACCTCATCAATCACCTTCTCAACTCCAGCGTCATCACATAGCTCTTGTATGATGTTGGGGAATGGCAATCTTGTGCTCTCGTTAGTGCTTTTCAGTATCTTGTTGATGTTGTTGGCAATCAACTTCCCAACATTCACGTCCTCTCCCTTCATTATACTGTATATAAGTACAGCCCTCTCCTTGGTCACCTCAGATGTGTTTGATCTAGGGATCAAAGACCTTCTCACAAAGTCTAACCACCCCTAGCTTGGGGGCTCAAGTCCCTTCTCCTCAGCTGGTTGGGTTTTCCATCTTTATCATTGATCTACTGCACATTTAGTACACAATTTCATTCAGGATTTCATCAAATCCTGGGTCTGGTTGCTTCATCCTCTCCTCATAACAACGAGTGGAGTTGACCCATTTCACTATCAGCACCCTTTCTATGTTAGAGGGACTATAGTCAATGGTCTTCCCCCTCACATAACTAATATACTTATAAGTTTGCCCTGGCTGTGGCACGGCATTAGCATAAAACTCCCTTACCACACCTTCCACCACTTTCTTTGGTGGGTTGCAGAAGAGTCCCCATCCCCTGTTGTTGATCTCAATGTTGATCTCAAGGTGCTCATTCCTTCCTAGTTGAAAGCCGACCTCTGGGATGATCTCCCTCTCACTCACCCAACCATAGAATTGGTTTTGGTTAAATGCTGAGAGGAATTTGTACTTATTAAAGTTTGAGCTTGAGGAACCTGAGGTTGGTTCTTTGGTCTTTCTTTTCTTTGAGGTTGAGGATCTTGGTGGTGCCATTGGGTGGAGAGAGAGAGTGTGTTTGAGGGTTCTGAGATATTAATGGAGTGTTGTGAAGAAACACAAGCAAAACAAGGTTTTGCCTCAACACTAAACTTAGCACTTGATTGTCCCAATCAAGTAGAGAGATAAAAAAAAAGAAGAACGAGAGAAGAAAGAAAGGTCTCTGTGAGTTTGTTATGTGGAGGGAATGGGGAGGGTAGAGGATTTATAGGAGGTTATCTATCAAGTGGGCCCCATTCAATCTCCTAAAAAAAAGAAAATGAAAACCCCATTAGTAATGACAAAATGATCCTCCATATTCCTTTTTAATGCTAGTGAATGGGATTGCAATTGATGGGTGTCCCTTGGGACACTAAACTTAATTTATTTGCATCTCAATAAATTGGGTTCATCATTGGGTTTTTAATGTGTTCATGGGGAAGAAATAATTTTAATTCTTTCACATTCTTTGCGTCTAATCTCCCTTGAACACATTAAAATTCTCATTCAGGCCTCCACTAATGTATTAAATGCTTCCACATTAAGTGGTATTGGGCTTGCTGATTAATTCTCGTATGGTAGTGGCCACACCAAACTTAATCTTTGGGCTTACTCCTAAAACTTTAATTTATCCAAATGCTTGTAAGCCTAGATCAAGTTGGTGAGTGGCCACACCAAACTTAGCTTTTTAGCTAGTTCTTAGCCCAATCACTCATCATCATTAGTAAATGCTTTCATCCAGCTGCACTTCCAAAAAAATAGCACACAATTAACTCACAAAGCTATCTTAACTATCAAAACTGAAATTAACTTCCTAAGCTAATATTTACAATCTACTTCTAATAAAGCAATAAATCAAAAGGATATAAAGTGTTGGGTTGCCTCCCAACCAGCGCTTCTTTATCATCACTAGTTTGATGTTCTTCCTCTTTCAGTTGAGGTAGTAGCTCACTCTTCTTTCATCCAGTGAGTCCCTCAGGTAATGCTTGAGTCTATGGTCATTTCCAGTAAAGGTTCTCTGTGTTTTGTCCTCCATGAGCTCCACTTGACCATAGGGGTACACTTTGATGATGGTGAAGGGTCCAGACCATCTAGACTTAAGCTTCCTAGAGAAGAACCTAAGACTAGAATTGTACAATAACACCTTTTGTCCTTCAGTGAACTCCCTCTTTGCTATCTTTTGATCATGCCATCTTTTTGTGTTCTCTTTGTAGATCTTTGCATTTTCATATGCTTGGTTCCTAAATTCTTCCAGCTCGTTGAGTTGCCTCAGCCTCTTTTCCCCAGCAGCTTGCTCATCAAAATTTAGTAGTTTTAGAGCCCAGAAGGCTCTATGCTCCAGTTCAACTGACAAGTGGCAAACCTTGCCAAATACTAGTTGGTATGGTGACATCCCAATGGGGGTCTTGAAGGCTGTCCTATAGGCCCATAAAGCATCGTCTAGTTTCTTAGACCAGTCCTTCCTTGAGACTACCAACACTTTTTTCGAGGATCCTTTTTAGCTCCCTGCTGGAAATCTCTGCTTGCCCGTTGGTCTGCGGATGATAAGGGGTTGCCACCTTGTGTTTGACTCCATATCTGAGAAGGAGTGCTTCCAGTTATTTATTGCAGAAATGTGTCCCTCCATCACTAATGAGTGCACTGGGAACTCCGAACCTGCTGAAAATGTTCTTTCTCAAGAAGCTCATTACAACCTTGTTGTCATTTGTGGTGGTTTAGGGTTTGACACATAATCTATAGCCACAGGTATATAGCCACAGGTATATAACTATTTGAGTAGGAGGATGGGAAAGACCCCATGAAGTCAATCCCCCATACATCGAATAGTTCTAGCTCCATTATAAATCTCTGTGGCATCTCATTATTCCCGGGTAAATTGCTAGCCTGGTGCACAAAATTGTGATCATCAATGGCGCCATCAACATGGTACGCTCAATTGCAATCTCAACTCTTTATCACAACTTCGCACAACTAACCAGCAAGTGCACTGGGTCGTCCAAGTAATAAACCTTACGCGAGTAAGGGTCGATCCCATGGAGATTATTGGTATGAAGCAAGCTATGGTCATCTTGTAAATCTCAGTCAGGCAGACTCAAATGGTTATGAATGATTTATGAATAATGCATAAAATAAAGATAGAGATACTTATGTAATTCATCGGTGAGAATTTCAGATAAGCGTATAGAGATGCTTTGTCCCTTTCGTCTCTCTGCTTTTCTACTGTCTTCATCCAATCCTTCTTACTCCTTTCCATGGCAAGCTGTATGTTAGACATCACTGTTGTCAATGGCTACAGTCCCGTCCTCTCAGTGAAAATGTTCAACGCGCTCTATCACAGCACGGCTATTCAGCTGTCGGTTCTCGATCATGTCGGAATAGAATCCAGTGATTCTTTTGCATCTGTCACTAACGCCCCACAATCGCGAGTTTGAAGCTTGTCACAGTCATTCAATCCTTGAATCCTACTCAGAATATCACAGACAAGGTTTAGACCTTCCGGATTCTCTTGAATGCCGCCATCAATTCTAGCTTATACCACGAAGATTCCGATTAAGGGATCCAAGAGATATCCACTCAATCTAAGGTAGAACGGAGGTGGTTGTCAAGCACACGTTCATAGGTGAGAATGATGATGAGTGTCACGGATCATCACATTCATCAAGTTGAGGAACAAGTGATATCTTAGAATAAGAATAAACCGAATTGAATAGAAGAACAATAGTAATTGCATTAATACTCGAGGTACTGATGCCAAGGCATCTTGGACTAGTTTCACTAGCATTTTTCCGTTAGTTTTAGTTGTTTTATGCATTTTCTTGAGCTTAAAGTAACCAAGAATGGTTAAATGAACAACAAAGTAATGAATCATCCAAACAGTATAATTTTGATGCAAATTCCATGAGCTTTTAGTCATATTCTTGAATGCTATGAATGGAAGATTTCTCATGAAATTTTGCAAGACTTTGATGCAATTGTTTGGATGATTTCAGGGAAGAAGAGGGTACGCAAGGAAGCAACAAAATCAATAAAGGAAGCTTGAAGATCACATGTGGAGTTTAAGTTCCAGTTTAAGCTTAAACTGGAACTTAAACTGCCAAGCCATATAATGCTGAAAGTGGCATTTAACCTCCAGTTTAAGGTTAAACTGGA
>NC_029774.3:73900604-73902341 GCF_000817695.3 Arachis duranensis | reverse complement strand
CCAAGGGGGAGCCTAACAACCTGGGATGAGGTGGAAAGCAAGTTTCTGGCACGTTTCTACCCCCCACAAAAGGTCAATAGGCTTCGATCTGAGGTTCAGACTTTTAGACAACAAGATGGTGAGACCCTCTACGAGGCATGGGAGAGGTTCAAAGAATTGACAAGGAAATGCCCACCAGACATGTTCCATGACTGGGTGCAATTGCATATTTTCTATGATGGACTTTGTTATGAATCAAGGAAGGCTGTAGACCATTCATCAGGAGGTTCATTGAACAGGAAAAAGACTGTGGAAGAAGCCATTGAAGTGATTGAGACAGTGGCTGAGAATGAGTACTACTATGCTTCAGAGAGACACAACACTAAGGGAGTTATGGAGCTGAACCATGTTGATACAATTTTAGCCCAAAATAAGGTGTTTGCCAAGTAACTAGCAGAGCTCACCAGGAAATTAGACACAAAGCAAGTGGCTGCAATACAAACACAAGATCAAGAGGAAATAAGCACTGAAGGAGGTGATTGGGAAGAGGCCAACTATGTGGGAAATCAACAAAGGCAACCATATGATCCACATTCCAACACTTACAACCCAGGATGGAAAAACCACCCAAACTTTGGGTGGGGAAACCATCAACCCCAACCACAAAACCACAAACCTTACAACCACAACCAACATAACAATTCCACATACCAAAACTCCAACCAAAGATCATACCAAGCCACACAAAACACTTACTCCCAACCACCATATCATGGCCAAAATAACCAACCTGCTCAATCCAATCCAAACCAACAATTTCAAGATCAATTAAACAGGATAGAAGGAATGCTAGCAAACATGGGTCAGGACATAAGTGAGTTGAAAAGCTTTAGGGACGATGTGAGATCAACCTTAAGAAACCATGGCGAAAAACTCAAGTGGATGGAGGCTCGAGTAGGAGAACTATCTCAACAGGCCCCCAAGTCAACTGCAGTGTTCCCTAGTGACACAGAAAAGAATCCTAAAGGGGAACAAAAGGGAGTGAGATGGGAAGAAGCAAGGCTATCACCATATTGAAGGAAGTCTCAGAAGAAGAAGGAATCAGACCATCAGAAAAGGAGACAGAAATCCTGAAAGACAGTGTGGAAGAAGCTAAGCAGGAAAGTGAAACTGAGCAAGCCAAGGAACTGCAAAATAAAGGCATGCTGGAAACTAAGCCAAGGAACTGCAAAATGAAGGCATGCTGGAAACTTACCAACCAAGAGCACCATTTCCTCAGAGGTTAGGAGGAGGTGAAAAAGGGAAAACCTATTCAAGGTTTTTAGAGACATTTAAGTCTCTCCATATCAATATTCCCTTTCTTGAGATTCTCCAGCAGATGCCTACACATATCAAGTATTTGAAGGAACTGCTGAGCAAGAAAAGAGTTTTGAAGGGAGGACAAACTGTAATAATGAACAAAGAATGCAGTGCCCTCATCAAGAAGGACATAGTCTCTAAGAAAACAGACCCAGGAAGTTTTCATATCCCCTGCATCATAGGGGAAACAAAAATTGACAGAGGATTCTGTGATCTAGGAGCTAGCATAAATGTGATGCCTCTGACTCTTATGAAGAGGCTACAACTGAATGAGGTGAGATCCACTGATGTAATCATACAACTGGCTAACAAAACTCAAAAGCAAGCTGAAGGGGTAGTTGAGAATGTGCTGGTAAAAGTGGGAAATTATTTCTTCCCCACAGACTTTGTCATTTTGGA
>NC_029774.3:73898463-73900504 GCF_000817695.3 Arachis duranensis | reverse complement strand
TACACCCTATCATTCTGGGAAGGCCATTTCTAGCCACTGCTAGAGCGCTCATAGATGTAGAACAAGGAGAGCTAATTTTGAGAATACATGATGAACAGCTCATTTTCCATGTTTTCAAACCTGCATTTGAGCCTGAACCAGAATATGAAAAGCCTAAGGATGATAGTAGCCATCTGTGTTTGGAGGAAAGCAATCCAGCAGCTGAAACTCTAAAACAATCCTTGGAAGGCAAACAAGATTTGCAAGAGTTAAAGCCACAAGAATCAAAAGAAACAGATAAGAAGGAACCTCCTGGCATAAGGGTCAATGAAGAAATCCTCAAGAGAGAGGGAAGAATTGTAAAGAAAGTGCCAAGAGGGTGGAGAAACAAGAAAATTTCCACTAAAGGTTTCTCTCCGGGAGATGAAGTGATATCAAGTCATTATCTGCCAATCCCACCTGGCCTCAAAACCATTCCTTCCCAGCTCCCTCAAGTGTGCACAATCAGGAAAGTTCTTTCTATGGAACATTTGGAAATCATAAAGGAATCAAATGGGGACGTTAGTGAGAGGAGAAGACATCAAGCACTAAAATCCACCCTAACAAGGGACAACCGTCAAGCTAGTGACGTTAAAGAAGCGCTTCATGGGAGGCAACCCATGTTTTAGTATCCTTACTCTTTATTGTTTTGCTCTGCATTTAATAAAGCATGGTTTCTTATGCATGAACTTGAATCCTCAGGACAACTGTTGATAAGGTGCACTAAACATTGCATATAAAATACAATTGGTCTCTGAGTTTGGTGTGCCTGAAGGCATCCCCAAATCTTATCAAATTGTATTCAATCTTTCATTTAAGGTGCATAACCAAACATTAAGTTTGGTGTTCCTCTTTGAACACAGTTAATGAAAAGCAAGAAGTTTCTCTGGATTTAGAAATTCATGACAAGTACACCATTTGCATGTTTTAATACTTTGATTTCAATTACTTTAGGTAGTAAAATTGTTTAGGATCAAAGAGCCAAAGTGACTATGATTTATTAGAATTATGCACATTCATTAAGGACAACCAACATGGATTTCATGTCATCAGGAGACATTACCAAACACTAAGTTTGGTATCTAATAATAAGTGTGCATACATATAAAAGTCACGGCTATAAGCTCATGACAACAATCATTGATTTACAATTCAAAAAGAATGAAAAAACATGTGCAAGTACTATTCATTATTCACATGGACCGAAAAAAATGATAGCAAATTTGTTTGTTTGTGCAGGTACAAAAGTAATGATAAGAATGGATGAAAAAGACAAAGGGTGGAGGTACGGTTTTGGTCAAAAAGGGAGTTCACAAGTCTTTGAAACTAACACATGGGAAAAGGAAGTTCTGCATGAAAAGATAGCTACATGTACAACCTAATGCACCCAGAATACTTCCAAGAAAGTGAAAAGCAATCCGTCCTTCTCTCTAATTCATACATTTACCATCAAGCCATCCTTCACAAATCACCCTAGCCGTCCATTTTTCACTTGCATCAACTATAAAGAAACATTTGGGGAACGAGTTCCACACCACAAAATCTCCTTCTTGCACACATTCTTTCATCATAGCATAACTACCTCTTGCCGAAAACAACCTCACCACTCTTCTGACCACATTTGCTTACTTCACCTTGTCAACCTTAGCTTGTTACTCTCCAAAACTAAAGAACCAATGGCAGCCTCATCTAGCCACAAAAGAAGAAAAGACAAGCAGCCAATGGAGGAGGAAATGGAATTTGATGCATGGAAATACAAATCAGTTTTCCATGAGATTCAAGCCGAATGGATGAGACGTAAAAGGGTACTAGCTGAGGTTCCCTTTGACCTTGAAAAGGATGAGTTCCCAGGTGTTTGGGAGAAGATCAAAAAGAGGAAGTGGGAGCTCTTGACTAAGCCAATCACTAAAATCAACATCAACCTGGTGAAAGAGTTTTATGCAAATGCAGTGAGGGAGGATACAACCATGGAACCTACATACAAAAGCTATGTGAGAGGGGTGGAAGTTGACTTCAGCCCCAA
>NC_029774.3:73896111-73897072 GCF_000817695.3 Arachis duranensis | reverse complement strand
GTTTGAACAAAAGTAACTTGGCTCAATTAGTGATAAATCAAGTAGAATTAAGTGGTGGTATGCGTGCTTGATTGTTTAGTCAGCTCACTGGAAATTGAGTGTAGAATTATCATTTTTTGTGTAGAAGTTTGAATACTGTCTATGGATCTTGATGAAATAATGTCTTTGGCCATGAAAAAGAAAGAAAAAGAAGAAGAAAAAGCCACTGAAAAAGGGCAACCAAAAAGCAAGAAAAAGAATTGAGAAAATAAGCTAGGCACCAATGGTTTGAACTTCTGAGACAAATGCCTGTGGTGTTTATGTATTAAGGATATGCTTGGATGAATAGGTTCTGAGGAGTGTTTCAACACTTGGTAACTTGGGTTAACTAACCCGGGATTATCAACCAAAAGTCCATTATCAAGAGCAACCTAAATACAAAACATTTAGTCACACAAAGAGGTGCTGGGCACCAATGTCTCAAGAAGAAATGTGAACTAAAATGCCCGTAGTGGATATGTGTAATGCACTGATAAGAAAAAGAAAATGCCAAAGGCTTGTGCAACACATGACACTGAGCAAACAAGGAGCAAAGGAGCTCTAAGAAAAAGAAAAACAAAGAAGGGAAAAAGTGCTAAGGACATAAGAATAACAAGAGGCCATAGCAGTGTTTGATAGATGCAATGAAAAAAAATGATAATCCTACCTGATAAGAATGAAAAAGTGATGCTGCAACTTTCTGCATAAAACCCTTCTAATGAACTTCAAATGCTTGCTAATATAGCCAAAGTAATTGCTTTCTGTTTCATACTTTCTTCTCAATTAACTCAGGACTTGCTTAGGGACAAGCAAGTATTAAGTTTGGTGTTGTGATGCCAAGGCATCTTGGACTAGTTTCACTAGCATTTTTCCGTTAGTTTTAGTTGTTTTATGCATTTTCTTGAGCTTAAAGTAACCAAGAATGGTTAAATGAACAACAAAG
>NC_029774.3:73893029-73894816 GCF_000817695.3 Arachis duranensis | reverse complement strand
AAGGGATAAAAATGTTTTGATTCGGAGATTTCAATATCTCCTGACCCCAATGAACTCCTCTCTCTGATCTATCCCTTTCTATTTACATTCTGCAAATTTCAATTCATGCAATCACCCCATCCCTTTTTAATTTCAGCACTTTAACTTCTCGCTCTTTAATTCATGCAATTTAAGATTTCGCAATTCTCATCTAAATCTTGATTCCGCTCAACTAGAACAAACTTCTAATCCGAATTGCTCATTCAACCAATCCTTGTGGGATTCGACCTTACTCTATTGTGAGTTTTTACTTGACGATAACCGGTGCACTTGCCGGAAGGAATTTTTGCCGATTGTGCAATTTCCTAAATCGTAGCTATCAAGTTTATGGCTAGATCAGGTACAGCAGAGCTCCACACCTTAATCTATGGTGTGTAGAAACTCCACCGTTGAAAATATATAAGAACAAGGTCTAGGCATGACTGAGAGGCCAGCCCCCATGATCTAAGAACTAGACGTCCAAAGATGAAAATACAATAGCAAAAGGTCCTATTTATAGAGAACTAGTAGCTTAGGGTTTACAAAAACGAGTAAATGACGTAAAAATCCACTTCCGGGCCCACTTGGTGTGTGCTTGGGCTGAGCATTGAAGCTTTCATGTGTAGAGAATTTTCTTGGAGTTAAACACCAGCTTTTGTGCCAGATTGGGCGTTTAACTCCCACTTCTGTGCCAGTTCCGGCGTTAAACGCCGGGCAGTCTTGAGCTGATTTGGAACGCCGGTTTGGGCCATCAAATCTCGGGCAAAGTGATACGTAAAATTTAGATTTCACGTACAACCGGCAAGTATACCGGGTCGTATCAAGTAATAAAACTCACTAAGAGTGAGGTCGATCCCACGGAGATTGGTAGATTAAGCAACTTTAGTTAATTGGTAAATTTAGTCAAGCAAACATAATTTTGATTTCATGAGCATTTTGATTTTTGAACATAATTACAGGAATTTAAATGGCAATTAAGAACAAGAATATAGAAATAAAATGGAAGTAAATAACTGAAACTTAAATTGCAAGAAACTTAAATAACATCAAAGATAAATGGCAAGGAATTAAAGGGTGCAGAAATTTAAAGAACATAAGAGTAAATGGCAAGAATTGAAGGAACAAAATGTAGATGACAAGAATGATAAATTGACAGAATGTAAAAGGGAATTGGGTTGTGGGGAATTAAACACTAGAGGCAGTAGAAATAAGACTTGATGGTAGAGAAGATCATTAGGGATCAGAGATGCTAGTTTTCATGAATTGATGTTAGTCAAAATCCTTCTCAATCATGGGTATAGATCCATGGCAAATGGGTGATTGAATCCCAATCTCTTGGTGATTCAATCTCTCTCAACATAGCCAATTGCCACTCTCGTGATCTAATTGTTAATGAGAAGAGATGAAGATCAAATTTAATCCAGCCACACAATTTCCAAAATCTCAACCAAGGAGAGTTACATCTCACATACTAACCAAGGTATATTGATTGAGGGAATCATGAAAGGATGAACTCTAAACTGAATCATGTGGCTCATTCCTCAAATTCACCACATAATTCTCATAGATTAACCCCTCTCTCGATGGTGGTTGAATCTTTGAAGAACAAGAGCTTCCTCTTTGGATCAACCTCATGAATTGAGGAGGAAAAGAGGGGTTCATCAATCCATTGTAACAAGCAGAGCTCTTCCCCCTAATGAAAGTGGGGTTTAGTGAGTCATTGCTCCAATTTCAACAACAAAAGCCATTAACAAAAATTAAACTAAGTG
>NC_029774.3:73888635-73890139 GCF_000817695.3 Arachis duranensis | reverse complement strand
GTCCCCAATTAGAGGTGTCCAGGGTTCTTAAGCACACTCTTTTTGCCTTGGATCACAACTTTATTATTTCTTTTTCTCTCTCTCTCTCTTTTTTTTTTGCATATACTATCTTTTTTTTTGAATTCACTGCTTTTTCTTGTTTCAAGAATCATTTTTATGATTTTTCAGATCCTCAGTAACATGTCTGCTTTTTCATCATTCTTTCAAGAGCCAACATTCATGAACAACAAATTCAAAAGACATATGCACTGTTCAAGCATACATTCAGAAATCAAAAGTATTGCCACCATATCAAAATAATTAATCTGTTATAAAATTCAAAATTCATGCAATTCTTCTCTTTTTCAATTAAGAACATTTTTCATTTAAGAAAGGTGATGGATTCATAGGACATTCATAACTTTAAGGCATATACACTAAGACACTAATGATCATAAGACACAAACATAGATAAACATAAGCATAATTTTCAAAAAACAGGAAAATAAAGAACAAGGAGATGAAAGAACGGGTCCACCTTAGTGATGGTGGCTTGTTCTTCCTCTTGAAGATCTTATAGAGTGCTTTAGCTCCTCAATGTCTCTTCATTGCCTTTGTTGCTCCTCTCTCATGATTCTTTGATCTTATCTAATTTCATGGAGGAGAATGGAATGTTCTTGGTGCTCCACCCTTAGTTGTCCCATGTTGGAACTCAATTCTCCTAGGGAGGTGTTGATTTGCTCCCAATAGTTTTGTGGAGGAAAGTGCATCCCTTGAGGCATCTCAGGAATTTCATGGTGAGGAATTTCCTCATGTCCATGAGTGGGATCTCTTGTTTGCTCCATCCTCTTCTTAGTGATGGGCTTATCCTCATCAATGAGGATATCTCCCTCTATGTTAATTCCAACTGAATAACAGAGGTGACAAATGAGATGAGGGAAGGCTAACCTTGCCAAGGTAGAGGACTTGTCCGCCACCTTATAAAGTTCTTAGAATATAACCTCATGAACTTCTACTTCCTCTCCAATCATGATGCTATGAATCATGATAGCCCGGTCTATAGTAACTTCGGACTGGTTGCTAGTAGGAATGATTGAGCGTTGAATAAACCTTTGGGAATGATTGAGCGTTGGATAAACTCCAACCATGCCCTAGCCACGGGCTTGAGGTCATGCCTTCTCAGTTGAACCGGCTTCCCTCTTGAATCTCTTTTCTATTGAGCGCCCTCTTCACAAATGTCTATAAGGACTTGGTCTAACCTTTGATCAAAGTTGACCCTTCTAGTGTAAGGGTATTCATCTCCTTGCATCATGGGCAAGTTGAATGCCAACCTTACATTTTCTGGACTAAAATCTAAGCATTTCCCTCGAACCATTGTAAGCCAATTCTTTGGGTCTGGGTTCACACTTTGATCGTTGTTCTTGGTGATCCATGCATTGGCATAGAACTCTTGACCCATTAAGATTCCGACTTGTTGAATGGGGTTGGTAAGAACTTCCCAACCTCTCCTTCGGATCTCATATCG
>NC_029774.3:73883746-73886558 GCF_000817695.3 Arachis duranensis | reverse complement strand
CATTATTAAAGCCTTGTTGAGGCTTTTGTTGATCCTTCCATGAGAAATTTGGATGATTTCTCCATGAAGAATTATAGGTGTTTCTATAAGGTTTACCCATGTAATTTACCTCATAAGCTTTTTCTTCAGAAGATGCCTCTTTAGTACTGTTGGATGCATTTTGCCATCCATTCAGACTTTGATAAATCATGTTGACTTGCTGAGTCAATATTTTGTTTTGAGCCAGTATGGCATTCAGAGTATCATTCTCAAGAACTCCTTTCTTCTGATTAATCCCATTGTTCACAGGATTCGTTTCAGAAGTGTACATGAATTGGTTATTTGTAACCATTTCAATGAGTTCTTGAGCTTCTGCAGGCATCTTCTTCAGATGAAGAGATCCTCCAGCAGAGTTATCCAATGACATCTTGAACAGTTCAGACAGACCATCATAGAAGGTACCTATGATGCTCCATTCAGAAAGCATGTCAGACGGACACTTTCTGATCAATTGTTTATATCTTTCCCAAGCTTCATAGAGGGATTCACCTTCTTTCTGTCTGAAGGTTTGGACTTCCACTCTAAGCTTACTCAATTTTTGAGGTGGAAAGAACTTTGCCAAGAAGGCAATGACTAGCTTTTCCCAAGAGTTCAGGCTTTCTTTAGGTTGTGAGTCCAACTATATCCTAGCTCTATCTCTTACAGCAAAAGGGAATAGCATGAGTCTGTAGACCTCAGGGTCAACCCCATTGGTCTTGACAGTGTCACAGATTTGCAAGAATTCAGCTAAAAACTGATGAGGATCTTCTAGTGGAAGTCCATGGAACTTGCAATTCTGTTGCATTAGAGAAACTAATTGAGGTTTAAGCTCAAAGTTGTTTACTCCAATGGCAGGGATAGAGATGCTTCTCCCATAGAAGTCGGGAGTAGGTGCAGTAAAGTCACCCAGCACCTTCCTTGCATTGTTAGCATTGTTGTTGTTTTCGGCTGCCATGTCTTCTTCTTTGAAGAATTCTGTTAGGTCCTCTACAGAGAGTAATGCTCTAGCTTCTCTTAGCATTCGCTTCATGGTCCTTTTAGGTTTAGGGTCAGCCTCAACAAGAATGCTTTTGTCTTTGCTCCTGCTCATATGAAAGAGAAGAGAACAAGAAAATATGGAATCCTCTATGTCACGGTATAGGGATTCCTTGAGGTGTCAGAGGAAAAGAAAAATAGAAAGAGGGGTAGAAGAATTCGAACTTATCAAGAAAGATGGAGTTCGAATTGTTGATAGTGGAGGAGTGTTAGTCCAAAAGTAGAAGGATGTGAGAAGAGGGAAAGAAATTTTTGAAAATAAATTAAAAAGATTTTAAAAACATTTTGAAAAATTGAAGAATCATTTTCAAAAAATATGATTGGGAAAGAAATAAAGTGTTTTTTGAAAAAGATTTTGAAATTAGAAATCAAAAAGATATGTTTTGAAAACTATTTTGAAAAAGATGTGATTAAGAAGATATGATTGAAAAGTTATGGTTTTAAAAAGATTTGATTGAAAAGATATGATTGAAAAACAATTTAAGAAGATTTGATTTTTAAAATTAATGACTTGGCTAACAAGAAAAGATATGATTCAAACATTAAACATTTCTCAACAGAAAAGGCAACATACTTGAAATGTTGAATCAAATCATTAATTGTCAGCAAGTATTTTTTGAAAATGGAAAGAAATTGATTTTGAAAATATATGATTGAAAAGATATGATTTGAAAAAGATTTGATTTTGAAAAACCATGAAAACTTGAAAAAAAATTGAATTGAAAACAGAATCTTCCCTCTTATGCCATCCTGGCATTAAACGCCCAGAATGGTATCCATTCTGGCGTTTAACGCCTAAAATGCTACCCTTTTGGGTGTTAAACGCCAGTTTTCCTTCCTCACTGGGCGTTTTGAACGCCCAGCTTTTTCTGTGTAATTCCTCTGCTGTATGTTCTGAATCTTCAATTCTCTGTATTATTGACTTGAAAAGACACAAATTAATTTTTTTTTGGATTTTTAATAATGAGGAATAATCAAAATGAAACTAACCAGCAAGTGCACTGGGTCGTCCAAGTAATAAACCTTACGCGAGTAAGGGTCGATCCCACGGAGATTGTTGGTATGAAGCAACCTATGGTCATCTTGTAAATCTCAGTCAGGCAGACTCAAATGGTTATGAATGATTTATGAATAAAGCATAAAATAAAGATAGAGATACTTATGTAATTCATTGGTGAGAATTTCAGATAAGCGTATGGAGATGCTTTGTCCCTTCCGTCTCTCTGCTTTTCTACTGTCTTCATCCAATCCTTCTTACTCCTTTCCATGGCAAGCTGTATGTTGGGAATCACCGTTGTCAATGGCTACAGTCCCGTCCTCTTAGCGAAAATGTTTAACGCGCTCTGTCACAGCACGGCTATTCAGCTGTCGGTTCTCAATCATGTCGGAATAGAATCCAGTGATTCTTTTGCGTCTGTAACTAACGCCCCACAATCACGAGTTTGAAGCTTGTCACAGTCATTCAATCCTTGAATCCTACTAAGAATACCACAGACAAGGTTTAGACCTTCCGGATTCTCTTGAATGCCACCATCAATTCTAGCTTATACCACGAAGATTCTGATTAAGGAATCCAATAGATATTCACTCAATCTAAAGTAGAACGAAGGTGGTTGTCAGGCACACGTTCATAGGTGAGAATGATGATAAGTGTCACGGATCATCACATTCATCAAGTTGAGGAACAAGTGATATCTTAGAATAAGAATAAGCTAAATTGGATAGAAGAACAATAGTAATTGCATTAATACTCGAGGTA
>NC_029774.3:73879791-73882439 GCF_000817695.3 Arachis duranensis | reverse complement strand
AGCAGTTTATGGGGTCGGGCACCTCACTTGGACACGAAGAAAATGTTGGGAGATCCAAGCCTTCTCCGTTCCGAGTTAGGTAGTTCCCGACCTCTTTGAGATTCCGACCTTTCCTTTGTGTTTTGCTTTATTTTTTGGTGGAATTTCTGTTGTGGTAATCCTTTTCTTTATTTTTTGCAGAGATGTCTTCTCAGGCGGATTCCATGAAATTTCTTCGTCGGACGAAGAAGTCGGTGGCTGCTCGAAATCTCGAGGCTGGGGATGCTTCTGCCCGATCTTCTCCGCAGAAGACTACTGTGGGTGTTCAGACTCGGTCGAAGACTATTCCGACTCCCCATTTCCGAGCTATAAGTCAGGATCCTCCGACCTCTGCTACTTGTTCTCCTCCTCCGTTCTCGGGTCCTCCTCTTAAGAAGCAGAAGACCTCTCAGGAGCTTGCCAGTTTCAATGATAAGGATTTTGATGCTCTAGGTTGGATTGAGCAGCATATCCTTCCTCAGACCTTTATTTCTACTGATGATGTGTCTATGGAGCATCATTTTCAGTATATGGCGCGGAGCTGTGTCCGGATGGCCAGTCTTCATGCTGCTATTGCCCGGGAGTTCAAGAAGTCCCCTATTGGTGCGACCAGCTCCCGACTTGAGAAGACTCAGTCCGAGCTTGATAAGATTAGTTAACTGAAGGCTGCCAGGATTACTGAGCTGGAGGCCTCTTTGGAGAAAGAGAAAGCTAGGGCTACTGCGGCTGTGGCGTTAGCGAAGACATCTGAGGAGATGGCGAAGGCGGCTACAGAGAATTATACTCGGCTATATGCCGAGCTTGTGGAGACAAAGGAGGAGCTGCAATCTGCGCAGGACAAATTTTACGAGCTGGAAGGTCACGTGGCCAAGGGTATGGATGCCATGTTTGAAAATCTGAAGGCTCAGGTCCGGGTTCTTGCTCCCGACCTAGATCTGAGCTTGTTCAGTACGGATAACGTCGTTGTGGAGGGAAAGATTGTTCCTGCTCCAAACGAGGATGAGGTTCCGGCGTCCGACCCTGAAGTTCCTGTTGAGAACCCGACTTCCTCTTTGGCCGGGGATGGATCTGGCGTGGGGGTTTCAAACCCGGGTGACGTTGCTGTCGATGCAGTCCCGATTTCTATGTTTGCCCCGCAGCCTTCTGTTGATGTGGAGTCCGGAAAGGGCCTTGACCTTCTGTAATTTTTGGTGTTTTGCCCGACCTGTGGGCTCTTTTGTTTTTGGATGGTTACTGTGAACGCTTTTGGACACCTTTTTGCTTTTTAGCTACTTGTAGTAACTTTTTAGCTTTATTTATGTGGTGTTCGCGTTTTTACTTTTTGTCCCGCTTTTATGCTTTTTAGTTGTTTTTTGAATAACAACCTTTTAGCTAGCGTTTTGAGACTTCCTTTCGTTTCGTTCTTGCGCTTGTACTTTTTAGTTGTTTTTGTAAAGCAACTTTTTAGTACGCGTTTTCGAAACCTCTTCTGAATTCGCTCTTTCGCTTTGTACTTTTTAGTTGCTTTTGTAAAGCAACTTTTTAGTAAGCGTTTTCGGAGCTTCCTTCGATTTCGTTCTTTCGCTTTGTACTTTTTAGTTGCTTTTGTAAAGCAACTTTTAGTCAGCGTTTTTCGAAATCTTGGTTCTCGCCGTTTTAAGGCTTCTTTCTTCGGTCCGAGCTTTTTCTCGGACCTCGGGTGCTCGAGTACCTCCTTTTTGTTAGGTCCGACTTTGTCGTTGGTCGGCCCTTTTAAGTTATTTCTGTAATCTCTTTTTATTTGGCTTTTCGAGCCATTTCAGAGTTACTTTATAACTTTCCCTTTGTCGGGCCCGACTTCGTCGTTGGTCGGCCTTTTTAAGTTATTTTTGTAACCTCTTTTTATTTGGCTTTTCGAGCCATTTCAGAGTTACTNNCTCATTGCCTTCTAGGTCGGATATTTTGTAGTAGCCTGTCCCTAAGACTTCTGTTACCTTGTAGGGTCCTTTCCAATTTGCAGCTAGCTTTCCTTCTCCCGGCTTTTGTGTTCCGATGTCATTTTGGATTAGAATCAGGTCGTGAATGGAGAAACTTCGCTTTATTACCTTTTGATTGTATCTGAGGGCCGTTCGCCGTTTTAAGGCTTCTTCTTGGATTCGGGCTCTTTCTCGGACCTCGGGGAGGAGGTCGAGTTCTTCCCTTTGTGCCTGTGGGTTGCCTCCTTCGTTGTAGAAGATGACTCTGGGCGACCCTTCCTCTATTTCGATAGGAATCATTGCCTCCATCCCGTAAGCTAGTCGGAATGGGGATTCTCCCGTTGTGGAGTGCGGGGTTGTCCGATATGCCTATAGTACCTGGGGGAGCTCTTCGGCCCATGCCCCTTTGGCCTCTTGGAGTCTTCGTTTTAACCCGGCCAAGATGACTTTATTTGCAGCCTCTGCTTGTCCATTGGCTTGTGGGTGCTCGACTGATGTGAATTACTGTTTGATCTTTAGTTCGGCCACCAAGTTCTGAAAACTTGTGTCCGTGAACTGTGTTCCATTGTCTGTTGTGATGGAGTACGGGACTCCGAACCTCGTGACAATGTTTTTGTATAGGAATTTACGGCTTTTCTGAGCCGTAATAGTGGCTAAGGGTTCAGCTTCGATCCACTTTGTGAAGTAGTCGACCCC
>NC_029774.3:73878186-73879436 GCF_000817695.3 Arachis duranensis | reverse complement strand
GGTGCCTTGTGAAAATTGGCGTGTTTTTGGCAGGGGGGCATATTTTTACAAACTCCGTTGCGTCTCTTTGCAAGGTCGGCCAGTAGAACCCGGCTCTGACTACTTTTTTGGATAGTGCCCGAGCTCCGAGATGGTTCCCACACATGCCTTCGTGGACTTCTTCGAGGACGCTTTTTGTTTCTGAGGTCGGAACGCACCTAAGGAGGGGGTTTGAGAACCCTCTTCTGTATAATACGTCGTGAATTAGTGTATAATTCTGGGCGTCCTTTGTAAGCCTTTTAGCTTCTTTTCTTTCGGTGGGGAGAGTTCCCGACTTCAGGTAGTTGAGTATGGGGTCATCCATCCTTGCTTTTGGTTGGATATATTTAGCATTTCTTCCTCTCTTAGCATGGAGGGAGATTGTAAGGTTTCTTGGAGGAGACTTCTGTTGTTGCCTCCGGGCTTGGTGCTAGCAAGCTTTGAGAGGGCGTCTGCCCGGGCATTTTGTTCCCGAGGTATGTGCTGGATTTGTACTTCTGGGAAGTGGCGTAATTGTGCCTGTGTTTGGTCCAGGTATTTTTTCATAGTTGGGTCTTTGGCCTGGTAACTCCCGTTTACTTGCGATGTGATGACCTGGGAGTCGCTGAAGATCGTGATTCTCTGGGCTCTGACCTCTTCGGCTAGCTTTAGGCCTGCTAGTAGGGCCTCGTATTCGGCTTGGTTGTTCGAAGCCTGGAACTCGAATTTTAGGGATAGTTCTATCCGTGTTCCTTGGTCGCTTTCGAGTATAACACCGGCCCCGCTTCCTGTTTTGTTTGAGGACCCATCGACATACAGGTTCCACGAGAGTGGGGTTCCAGGGGTCTCAGTGTATTCTGCGATGAAGTCGGCTAGATACTAAGATTTTATGGCAGTCCGGGCTTCATAGTGGAGGTCGAACTCGGACAGTTCCACCGCCCATTGTAGTATTCGTCCTGCCAGGTCTGTTTTTTGCAGGATGTGTCTCATGGGTTGGTTTGTCCGGACCTTGATGGTGTGGGCTTGAAAGGAGGGACGGAGCCTCCGAGCTGTGAATATCAGGGCGTAGGCGAATTTTTCTATTTTCTGATAGTTTAATTCGGCCCCTTGTAGTGCCTTGCTTACAAAGTATATGGGGTGTTGTCCTTGATCATTTTCTCGTATTAGCGCTGAAGCGACTGCCCGATGTCCGACCGAGAGGTACAGTACGAGCTCTTCCCCTTTTAAAGGTCGGGTTAGGATTGGTGGCTGCC
>NC_029774.3:73862220-73874792 GCF_000817695.3 Arachis duranensis | reverse complement strand
TGGTTGTCAGGCACACGTTCATAGGTGAGAATGATGATGAGTGTCACGGATCATCACATTCATCAAGTTGAGGAACAAGTGATATCTTAGAACAAGAATAAGCCGAATTGAATAGAAGAACAATAGTAATTGCATTAATACTCGATGTACAACAGAGCTCCACACCTTAATCTATGGTGTGTAGAAACTCCACCGTTGAAAATACATAAGAACAAGGTCTAGGCATGGCCGAGAGGCCAGTCCCCATGATCTAAGAACTAGATGTCCAAAGATGAAAATACAATAGCAAAAGGTCCTATTTATAGAGAACTAGTAGCTTAGGGTTTACAAAAATGAGTAAATGACGTAAAAATCCACTTCCGGGACCACTTGGCGTGTGCTTAGGCTGAGCATTGAAGCTTTCATGTGTAGAGACTTTTCTTGGAGTTAAACGCCAGCTTTTGTGCCAGATTGGGCGTTTAACTCCCACTTCTGTGCCAGTTCCAGCATTAAACGCCATGCAGTCTTGAGCTGATTTGGAAGGCCGGTTTAGGTCATCAAATCTCGGGCAAAGTATGGACTATTATATATTGCTGGAAAGCCCAGGATGTCTACCTTCCAACGCAATTGAGAGCGCACCAATTGGGTTTCTGTAGCTCCAGAAACTTCACTTCGAGTGCAGGGAGGTCAGAATCCAACAGCATCTGCAGTCCTTTTCAGCCTCTGAATCAGATTTTTGCTCAGGTCCCTCAATTTCAGCCAGAAAATACCTGAAATCATAGAAAAACACAAAAACTCATAGTAAAGTCCAAAAAAGAGAATTTTAACTAAAAACTAATAAAAATATAATAAAAACTAACTAAAACATACTAAAAACAATGCCAAAAAGCGTATAAATTATCCGCTCATCACAGCCCTCTAGCATTCATCACACCTTGACACCAAGTCCTTTGCATCCTTGAAAATGCTTGGCCAGTAGAATCCACATTGGAGCACCTTAGCTGCTGTTCTTTCTCCACTAAAGTGGCCTCTATATGCAGATCCATGACATTGCCAAAGCACCTTTTGTCCTTCTCCATGGGATATACACCTTCTCAAGATCCCATCAGCACACCCTTTGAACAAGTATGGCTCATCCCAGATATAGTATTTGGCATCTTTGATGAGCTTTCTCTTCATATATTTGTTGATGTTGGTTGGTAGTTCCCCAATGGCCTTGAAATTGGCTATGTAAGCAAACCAAGGGGTCTCTTGTATCATCATCAATTGCTCATCCGAGAAACTTTCATTCACTACAAGATGGTGTGCTCCTTCTTCCTCTTGTAGGATCCTTAAGAGGTGGTCAGCAACTTTGTTCTCTGCTCCACTCCTATCCTTAATTTCGATGTCAAACTCTTGGAGTAGCAGGATCTATCTTATTAGCCTTGGCTTGGATTCTTGTTTTGTAAGCAAGTATTTGAGTGCTGTATGATCAGTGAATACAATTACTTTAGAACCAATGAGATATGATCTAAATTTATCAAGAGCAAAGACAATGGCAAGTAATTCCTTCTCTGTATTACTGTAGTTCCTTTGATTTTCATTAAGGACCTTGCTGGCATAATAAATGACATGCACCAACTTATCCTTCCTCTGTCCTAAAACAGCACCCACAGCAAAATTTGATGCATCACACATCAACTCAAATGGTAGATCCCAACATGGTGGTGCTATGATAGGTGCAGAGGAAAGTTTGTTCTTAAGCTCCTCAAAGGCTAACATGCATTCATTATCAAAAACAAAAGGCACATTAGAGACAAGTAGGTTGCTCAATGGCTTGGAAACTTTGGAGAAGTCTCTAATAAACCTCCTATAAAAACCAGCGTGTTCCAAAAAGCTTCTAATTGCTTTGATATTGCAAGGTGGAGGTAACTTTTCAATCACCTCTACCTTTGCCCTCTTTACTTCTATGCCCTTCTTTGAGATTTTATGTCCAAGGACCACTCCTTCTGTAACCATGAAATGGCATTTTCCCAGTTTAAAACAAGGTTGATCTCTTGGCATATCTTTAGCACCAGGGCTAAGTGATGCAAGCAATCAGAATATGTGTTACCAAATACAAAGAAGTCATCCATAAACACCTCGATGAACCTTTCAATCATAGCTGAAAATATGGAGAGCATGCACCTTTGGAATGTTACAGGTGCATTGCACAGTCCAAAGGGCATCCTCCTGTAAGCAAAAACACCATATGGACAAGGAAATGAAGTTTTCTCCTGGTCCTTTGGGTCTACAACTATTTTGTTGTAACCCGAATAATCGTCAAGAAAGTAGTAGTATTCATCTCTAGCCAGCCTCTCGAGCATTTGGTCCATGAATGGTAGGGGAAAGTGGTCCTTCTTAGTGGCTTCATTGATCTTCCTGTAGTCGATGCACATGCGCCAACCGGTCACTGTTCTTGTTGGTATCAGCTCATTCTTCTCATTTGGTACAATAGTGATTCCTCTTTTCTTTGGAACTACTTGTACCGGGCTCACCCAAGGGCCGTCTGAGATAGGGTAAATCACCCCAGCTTACCACAACTTCAACACTTCCTTCTGGACTACCTCATTCATGGTTGGATTCAACCTTCTTTGTTGTTGCCTTGAGGGCTTGGCACCCTCCTCAAGTAGGATCTTGTGCATACACATTGAAGGGCTGATCCCTTTTAAGTCTGTGAGTGTCCAGCTTATAGCATCCTTGTGTTGTTTCAGCAATTGGATGAGCTCCTCTTCTTGCTCCTTGCTCAAGCTTGAGTTGATGATCACTGGGTAGGTGTTGTTGTCACCTAGATAGGCATATTTCAAGCTTGGAGGTAGGGCTTTTAGCTCTAGTTTCGGTGCCTCTTCTTCATTGTTGTCTTTGTGGTTTGTCATGATTGAACTTTCCATGGTTCCATGTGGTGGTTCTTCATGTGGTGCTTGTTGCTCCAATTCCATACTTCCTTCATATTGCTCTTCTTCCAAAACTCCTTGGACTATTTGTTCTATGGTGTCCACCATCATGCATTCTCCTATTACTTCCTTGGGATAACTCATTGCCTTGAAGACATTGAAGACCATCTTTTCCTCATGTAATCTCAAGACTAGTTCTCCTTTTTGCACATCAATGATGGCTCCAACAGTAGCTAGGAATGGCCTTCCTAGGATAATTGAAGTGTTTGCCTCTTCTTCCATGTCCAGCACAACAAAGTCAGCTGGGAAGATGAATTCGCCCACCTTCACCAATAAATCTTCCACCACTCCATGTGGAAACTTGAATGTCCTGTCTGCTAGTTGGAGTGCCATTCTTGTTGGTTTGGCTTCCTCAATTCTCATCATTCTCATCATGTTCAAGGACATGAGATTGATGCTAGCTCCCAAGTCACACAAAGCCTTTTCAATAGTGATATCCCCTATGATACAGGGGATTTGGAAACTCCCTGGGTCCTTCATTTTCTGGGGAAGTTTCTTTTGTATGATGGCACTACATTCCTCAGTTAGGACTACAGTCTCCTTTTCACCCCAGTTTCTTTTTCTTGTCATGAGCTCCTTCAAGAACTTTGCGTAGAGGGGCATTTGCTCCAGTGCTTCAGTAAATGGTATGTTGATTTGGAGCTTTTTGAAGATTTCCAAAAATCTGGAGAACTGGCTATCCTTTCCATCTTTCCTTAGCCTTTGTGGGTATGGTGCCTTTGGTACATAAGGCTTCAAGATTGGCTTTGGTGAAGACGGGCTAGGAGCCTCATCTTTCTTCCTGTTTTCAAGCTTTTCTACAGCTTTTTCTTCATTGTTTTCCTGGTTTTGGGTGGCTTCTTCTATCACTTTTTCACTTTTAAGTGTGATGGCCTTGCATTCCCCTCTTGGGTTGGCCATAGTGTCACTTGGAAATGTGTGTGTAGGCATTGGGATTTGCTTGGATAAGAACCCCACTTGTGCCTCTAGTTTTGAGATTGCTGCACCATGGTTCTTCAAATTTGAACTGTATTATTCTTGGTTAGCATCTATCTTCTTTTCAGCTTGTGCTTACCTTTCCAAGAGGGTGGAAATGGCTCCTGTGAGCTGTGATGATAGCTGTGCTATTGCGGCCTCTACTCTCTCAAAGTTGCCCTTGATTTCACACGATTGTGAGGTTGGGGTTAGTGTATCTTGATAGTGGTGTGTTTGCTAGTTGGAAGAATATGATGTGTGAGGTGGACTATGGTAAGGTCTGTCGTTATTTGACTGATGGTTGGAGTTGTGATTCTGGTATTGATTGGCTTGGTGTGGTTTGTTGTGCTCTTGGTTGTGATTTTGTTGGTTCCCCCACCCAAAATTTGGGTGGTTCTTCCATCCTGGGTTATATGTCTTAGAGTTAGGGTCATATGGTGGTCGAGAGGGGTTATGCACATAGTTTGCTTACTCACATTCAACTTTTGGTTCATTTTCTTTTTGGGGTGGTGCTTGAGTTTGGACAACTGCAACTTGATTGTTTTTCATTTTCTTGGTTAAGGCTGCCAATTGTGCTGCAATTGCCTTGTTTTGTGCCAACAGCGCATCCATAGAATTGAGTTCCAGCACCCCCTTCTTTTGACCTCTTTCTGAAGCGTAGAAGTAGTCATTCTCAGCTATAGTTTCAATGACATCTATGGTTTCCTCAATGGTCTTCTTCTTGTTGAGTGAACCCCCTAAAGAGTGGTCCACAGCCTTCTTTGATTCATAGGTTAATCCTTCATAGAAAATGTGGAGCTGCACCCACTCATTAAACATATCCGGTGGGTATTTCCTTGTTAGATCTTTGAACCTCTCCCAGGCCTCATAGAGTGTTTCACCATCTAGTTGTCTGAAGGTTTGCACCTCAGCTCTTAGCCTGTTGATCCTCTGTGGAGGGTAAAATCTCGCTAGAAACTTATTCACAACATCCTCCCATGTGGTTAGGCTCTCCTTGGAGAATGATTCTAACCACTTTGTTGCCTTATCTCTGAGTGAGAAAGGAAACAGAAGTAGTTTGTAGGTGTCAGGGTGTACACCATTGGACTTTATAGTATCACATATCCTCAAGAATGTGTTGAGATGTTGATTTGGATCTTCTTGAGCACCTCCTCCATATGAGCAGTTATTCTGGACTAGTGTGATGAGTTGAGGTTTCAACTCAAAGTTGTTGGCATGGATTGTTGGCTTGAGGATGCTGTTGCCACAGTTTCCTGAATTTGGGTTGATATAGGAGCCTAAGACTCTCCTCTCTTGCCCAGCTTGATTTTCAGCTCCTCCTCCAACATCTTCGTGCACTTCGTCTTCCATAGTGGTTGTTAGATCTTCTTCTACTAGTTCTTTTCCAACTATTCCCTTGCCTCTAGCCTCTTTCCTTAATCTAAGGAAGGTTCTCTCAGGTTCACTATCAAAAGAGGATGAAGTCTCTCCTCTTCTACCTGTCATACAGCCAACACACAGCAAGAAAAGAGCAAGTGAAGAAATCTCCTTAGTTAAAATTAGTGATTAGCTTTAGTGATGCAATTAATCAAACAGTTAGAAGAGTGAAAGTATAAACAATTAATAGCTAAAAAATCTCAGAAAGACAAGAAGGAAAAACAGAGATTAGAAAGGAATTTAAAGGTTACACTAGGAAATGAATAAAGAAAAATAAAAAAATGCATAATCTAGCTCTCCAATTGGTTTAATCATTGTCAAATTCAAACCAATCCCCAGCAACAGCGCCATAAAACTTGATGGGCTGAATTCACTACCCTTCCCCAATAATATTGATGAATCTGCTCTTGGCAAGCGCACCAAAATTATCGTCAAGTATTAATCCACAGTGGAGTGGGATCGTATCTACAGAGATTGGTAGATTTGAGCAATTTTAATCAATTGGTGAATTAGTCAAGCTCAACAGAATAAGTTGTGTGTGCAGATTAAAAATGGCAGAAACATAAATGACAAAAGAAATAAAAGAAAGCAATAATATGTAGAAATGGAAATAACAAGAATGTAAAGGGGAATGGGATTTTGCAGAATGTAAGTAAAGCTATAAAAGAATGGAAGAGATAAGAATGGGGTAATTCATTGAGATCAGGAGATATTGTCTCTTTGGATTAATTCTAGCTCATATCCTCTTCAATCATGCAACTCATTGACCTCTTGGCAATCATGATTGATTGAACCCCAATTCCTTGGCGACTCAATCTCTCAGATCTTGATCAATAGCCAATTCCTTGGTCTAATTGCTCATGAAGAGAGATATGCTTGGTCCTTGATTATACCACACATCATCATAGGTCCAGGTAAAGGGAGGATTGTATGTCACCATATCCAAACACCAAAACCTAGATTCTACTCAAGTGTGAGAAGGGATTTCTAGCATGGTTTCATGTTTCCTTTTCCAAGGCTCCCATGAAACCCATTTTGCATTCAATCTCTTTTCCAAGTTAATTGAACACTAAGCATTAAAATCGAAATTCCTTCTAGCAAATTAAAGAGAAGATGAAGAGAAGAAGAAATTCACTATCATTAATCCATCAAGTACAATAGAGCTCCCTCTCTCAATGAAAGGGAATTTAGCTACTCATAGCTCAGAGAGAAAGTACAAAAGATAGAAGAGATAAAGTGTGAAAACTAAAAGGAGAAATCCCCAAAAACTAAACTCTGTGACTTCCTAACCTCTTTTCCAATACTTCCAAGCGTATTTATACTACTGCTAGATCTAGAAAATAAAAGAAAATTACAAAAGTGAAAAGAAAATTATAATTTGGAGGGAAAAGAAACTCAACAAATGTGATCTTCCAGCTGGCGTGTGACTGGCGCTTCTCTGGCGTGTCATGCTCCTTTTGTTTCTGATTTGGCGTGCCACACCTCTCCATTCAAGTGGCACCCCGTCCTCTGTTTCACCCCTGGCGAGCCGCGCCTTCGAACCTAAGTGGCACGCCCAGGACATTTTAAATTAGCCTGGCATGCCACACTTTCGAACCAAAGTGGCACGCTCAAGGCATTTTAAAGGGCAAAGCAACCTGGCGTGCCATGCCTTCGAACCAAAGTGGCACGCCCAAGGTCACTTCCCTTATCTCTATGCTTCTGGAGATTTGTACCAGCGTGGCACGCCCAGGGTCTGGCGTGCCATGCCCTTCTTAAAGGTTCACCCCCTTGCCGGCGTGGCATCCAAGTGGCATGCCTGAGTTCATTGGCTCCTCTTCCTCTTCTCTGGAAAATACTACCAGCGTGCCATGCCATGTGACCGGCGTGTCATGCCATTCATTTGCTTCATCTTCTTGCTGGCGTGCCACGCCTCATCTCCCAAGTGGCACGCCTGGGTTCACTGGCCCTTTAACTCCTCCTCTGGAAAATACTATCAGCGTGCCACGCCATGAGACCGGCATGTCACGCCCGTCATTTGCCATGGTCCCAGATGTTGGTGTGCCACGCCTGAATGTTCAAGTGGCACGCCAAAGTGAGATAATTAAGCTGGCGTGCCACGCCTTCGATACCAAGTGGCACACCCAGCTCTATTTGGCCTCCTTAGGTGCTGGCGTGCCACGCTGATAAACAAAATTTTCTATGCCGATATAGATTTTAATAGTGAAGACAATCATGAGTATAGTCTAATCGACACTCAAATCTCGCATCAAACAATTCTACAATCTACAATCGAGAGTATTAATCTCCCGAGTCGTCCTCCCTTGGAATTACTATTAAACGCATGTTATTGATTAGGAAGCTTTTGTTGTGTTCTTTTTGGAAGATTGATGTACTAGTTCAAGCTAGCAAAAGTGGATATCAAACAATCAATATTAAAGGACTTGGCCAAGGGTTAACATTGGAAATCCTATCACTATAGTTTTCTTCAATGATGATAACAATTCAGTCTTGCTCCACTTAGTTGACCTCTAATTGTAGAGGAGATTTAAGTGAAAGGGACTAGCTTGAGTCACAAATCCTAGTTTCACCCTAAGGGAATCTAGCTTTAGTGCATCCCAAGCCAATTAGCAATCCTCAATTCTTAATCAACAATTGACATCCGCTATTCAAGTTTTCCTAATGATTCAAACCCTAAGCCAAGTGAAAACTTTTACTCCATAACTAGTGTTGGCATTTTATCAAACATTTGGTGAGAATTCATAAGAGGCATTATGAAATTGAAATAGAGAATTGAATTCAAGAGACCTAACTCACACAATTATCTATAATTGAACAATTACAAGTAATGGATATGAAAGTACCTCAATTCACTAGATCCAAATCCAAGTAACAAAGGCAAAGCAAGATCCAAAGTGAGAGGATCAAAGAACACAAATTGAGAATAGGAGAAGAGTAGCTCTACTAATTGAATCAAAATAAAAGTGTATTACAATGGATCTCACCAAGAAAATCAAAGGAGAATTGTAGTGGAGAATGTGGAGAATGAAATCCTAGAGAGAAGTTGGAGGTTCTCTCTCTACCCAAAATGTAACCAACTCTAGGAAAATATCTAAGAACATGTAAAATGAGTCAAAAGTCCCTTAACCCTTCACTCTTTGGCATTCTTAAGCTTTTCCCACCAAAGCTCTTCCCCAAAATACGGTCTCTAACTACCTCCACGTTCTGGTCACGTGCTTTCTTAAAAAATCATGTGTGACGATCGGCGCGTGCGCGCACAGCACACGTGCGTGCCCCTGGGGCGATCGTAATCCGCGAGCAAGCGTAAATCATGCGGCCACGTTTATGAGGATTATAGTCCAGCCGCTAAACGCGCCGGCTCGTAGCTTGGCTCCTGGCTTTGGCTCGAATCTGCGCGGATGCGCCATGTGCGCGTGCGCACCGCTGCCGATGTTTCCAAAGCTTAATTTTCCATGCTCCTTTCCTTTATGCATGCTCCCGTTCTCTCCTCCAAGTCATCCGTGCCCTATAAACTCTGAAACCACTTAACACACGGGTCACGGTATCGAATGGTACTAGAGGAGGATTAATAATGTATCTAATTTAGTGCAAAAGAAGCATGTTTTCATCCATGAGGCAAAATTGGGAAAGGAACACAAAATCATGTTTTTTCATATGAATAAGTGCATAGGATCCTTGATAAAACCCTTGAAATCAGTACAAGATAAACCCTAAAAATGGGGTTTATCACATGCCTTGTTACTGAAGTGGCACGCCTTAGTGGGACTTCTTGAGCTGGCGTGCCACGCCTTCGATACCAAGTGGCACGCCCTGCTTTTGCATTGTCTCCTTGTTCACTGGCGTGCCACGCCTTGTTGCTCAAGTGGCACGCCTATTCAATTGTGGATCTTATAGGCTTGGCGTGCCACGCCTTCGACATAAAGTGGCACGCCATAGTGATAGCTCTTCTAATAACGAGTTCGCGTGCCACACCTTGCTCCTGGCGCGCCACGTCCTTTTGATGATCTTCAATTTTGCTCTCTGGAATGTTGTACCAGCGTGCCACGCCAATACACTTTTGTGGCGTTTGTTCCAAGTGGCACTCCTGCTTCACATGCGCCACTTGTTTTGTTGTTTTCTTTCCCATTTTTGATGTCTTCTCCACCTGAAATCCAGCACAAACTCATTTCAAAGCAATGTACTATGATATTCATCAATTAAGGCATGAATTGCAATGATCAAATGAGATTATGCCTCTTCTATGGTCCTTTTTATGCAAAAAAAGGGTAGATGATGTAAGTCATCACCTACCTACTTAATTAGAAATTTTTCTCACAAAATTTAGAAAGTGGTTTTTCTCTTATTAACGTACCGTATCCTCAGAATCCATCCACTATTGGGGTTCGATCTAAGTTTGGTTAGTCTCCTAACAGGCTAACGGTCAGAAAATCATACCCTTAAAATTTGGGCTTACCCATCATCATCATTAAAGGTTTTCTCAACTTAAACTAACCTTAGACCATTTATTCTTCCATTCCTCAACATCAATTCAAATTTCCATTTACATCCTTCATTCTTATTTACAATGCCATAACTTAACCAAATTTAAGCCTATGTTGTATTCATCATTCTCATTCTTAGCTCCCTCTAGGTTCCTCTCAACAGCTAACCAGATATCCAGTTCATCTCATCCTTCATAAAATTGCCTAATCCTTATTCGAAAATAACACTTGAACTCCCAAAACTAAATCCATACAAAAGAATTCCTGTAGAATCTCTTCTAAAACAGAGTTTACCATTTTTCACGGGTTTCCTCAATTCAACTTCAGCACAAACTCAGCATTTCAATGCATCATTTTCAAATTTGTTATTCAAAACCAATTACACATTTATAGTCATTTCCACAACCATTTTAGAATCAATCTGATCTCGCAGCCATAATCAAATCTCAATTACCTGTAATTCATTAATTGCATTAATCCACTAACTTTTCAGGTATTCAAAGCCTAAAGCATTTTTAATCACCTCCCACTACTCCTCATCGCCATTATCCTATGTCAATACTCCCGTAAGCTTCCACTGCGTCAGTCTAATTTTCAACCACTAAGAATCCAATTATCCCTCCAAGTCATATTCTATTATTAGATCGCAAAAACCTAGGCCCACTTCTAAGCTTCCTCAAACTACTCCCAAATAATGCCTAAGTTCATCCTAAGACTCCAATTGCAATTTAGGACCCTAGTGCATTTCTAGGTTTAAATCACAATTTCATTTAAATCTTTAATCAAAATAATCACATTACCTAAGACCTCAATATGAATCAGGGTACCTACTCAGGTTATCCATCCTTAAGTACAAAACCATAACTTGACATACTAAACAACCAATAAATTCCATTTATCATAAATAAAATCAAATGCCAATCAATGTCAAATCCAACCAAATTCAAGCCTAAATCATGCTCACTTACTTTGTTCTATTTCTATCTGCCTTGTGCACTCAACAATTTTTCAAATACCAAAATGATATCTCAATCACTATAAAATTTACTATTAAATCCAACTTCAAATGTGGGTATCATCATTAAAATTTCACTCTCGACCAATTTAGGTTATACTCACCATCAATTTCATTCTCGATCGCATTGATGTTAATGAGACGCCTTTTGTAACACCCTATCACACAGAGCTTTACACTTAAGTCATAAAACAGAGGTGGTGTGGTATTACAACCTTTAAAATAAAATATAATACATATAATAGTTGAAAGAACGTAGTATAATAGGAGCCTTGAAGAATAGGTAAAAAAGCACGAAATTAAAAGTGCTCAGAAATAACATTACTTGTGTACAAAGAAAGCTAAGGTTCATAACATATATATACAGAAAAACAAGAGTAGAGGGTCAATAG
Source organism: Arachis duranensis (assembly GCF_000817695.3). NCBI lineage: Eukaryota > Viridiplantae > Streptophyta > Magnoliopsida > Fabales > Fabaceae > Arachis > Arachis duranensis. The sequence goes on along the minus strand of NC_029774.3, from coordinate 73,863,583 downwards.
TACAAAATATTTACATATATGTATATATAACCCATAAACCGTGATACATACATGAAAACCCTAGCTCTCCATACATCTCTAAGAGATACTAAAGTAAAACAAGTTGTTAGGAGAGTTATATACATATAGTCACATATAAAAGTACACAAAACAAAGTCCCAAAATGATCCACTTCACTGCAGAACTCCAAACGCCTAGCAAGGTGCCTCTCAACCTGCATTTGGAAAACAACAATATCATATGGGATGAGAACCGGGGGTTCTCAACATGGTAAAGGTGCCGTGTACATAAGATATAAAGTCCTGGGAAAGCCCATGGCAATCCTAGAACACCAGCACTCAAAATTTAATGCTTAACGATCTATAGTAGAAACCATATGTCAAGGTAGTTTTCTAAGGATTCCTAACTTAACTAAGTCTTTGATGAGCGGATAATTTATACGCTTTTTGGCATTGTTTTTAGGTAGTTTTTAGTAAGTCCAAGCTACTTTTAGGGATGTTTTCATTAGTTTTTATGTTAAATTCACATTTCTGGACTTTACTACGAGTTTGTGTGTCTGTTGGAATCTGATCTCCCTGCACTCAAAATGGATTTTCTGGAGCTACAGAACTCCAATTGGCGCGCTCTCAACAGCGTTGGAAAGTAGACATCCAGAGCTTTCCAGCAATATATAATAATCCATACTTTGTTCGGAAATTGACGACGTAACTTGGCGTTGAACGCCAAGTACATGCTGCTGTCTGGAGTTAAACGCCAGAAAAACGTCATGATCCGGAGTTGAACGCCCAAAACACGTCATAACTCGGAGTTCAACTCCAAGAAATGCCTCAGCTCGTGGATAGATCAAGATCAGCCCAAGCATACACCAAGTGGGCCCCGGAAGTGGATTTATGCATCAATTACTTACTCATGTAAACCCTAGGAGCTAGTTTATTATAAATAGAACATTTAACTATTGTATTAAAAATCTTTTGACAGTTTAATCTCTTGACTGTTTAGCCTTTGATTATTCGGTCTCTTGATCACTCAAGGGGGCTGGCCATTCGGCCATGCCTGAACCTTTTACTTATGTATTTTCAACAGTGGAGTTTCTGCACACCATAGATTAAGGGTGTGGAGCTCTGTTGTACCTCAAGTTTCAATACAATCACTATTTCTTTTTATTCAATTCTCTTTTATTCTTATTCCAAGATATACGTTATACTTAACTTGATGAATGTGATGATCCGTGACACTCATCATCATTCTCACCTATGAACGTACGTGACTGACAAACACTTCCGTTTTACCTTAGGCCGGGCGCATATCTCTTAGATTCCCCAATAGAATCTTCGTGGTATAAGCTAGATAGATGGCAGCATTC
>NC_029774.3:73843161-73862092 GCF_000817695.3 Arachis duranensis | reverse complement strand
GATTCTATTCCAACCTGATTGAGAACCGACAGATGATTAGCCGTGCTGTGACAGAGCATAGGAACGTTTTCACTGAGACGACGGGATGTAGCCATCAACCAAGGGTGATGCCTCCAGACGATTAGCGGTGCAGTGACAGCGCATAGGACCATTTTCCCGAGAGGATTGAAAGTAGCCACCGATGATGGTGATGCCCTACATACAGCTTGCCATGGAAAGGAGTAAGAAGGATTGAAGGAAGAGTGAGTAGTGAAGCAGAGTCTCAAGAGGAGCATAGCATCTCCATACACCTATCTGAAATTCTCACTATTGATTTACATAAGTATTTCTATCCCTTTTTATTTTCTTTTTTATTATTAATTTTCGAAAACCCATAAACCAATTTAATCTGCCTAACTGAGATTTACAAGGTGACCATAGCTTGCTTCATACCAACAATCTCTGTGGGATCGACCCTTACTCATGTAAGGTTTATTACTTGGACGACCCAGTACACTTGCTGGTTAAGTTGAACGGAGTTGTGAATTATGGTATTGGCATCATGTTTTTGGCGCCATTACCAGGGAATGAAAAGCAATGAATTTTGCAAAATGGAATAACAATTGAATCACAATTTCGTCCACCAGTCTTAAGCCTAATTAAATCCCTAACGTCTCTGTCTTTCCTCCGTTCCTCAAACTCTAGTGAATTTACATAGACAAACAAGCAGACAATGGCAAACACAGGTAGAATACAAGTGATACAAGTAGCAAGTATAACAATTAGCATATTAAAATCACTTAGACAATCCCAATTATTACACAAGCAAGCAATTCAAACAATATGCATATGATGTATGTCTGTCATATGGCTGATTTGTCACATCTGTCGGTTATCAAGCCGACCTGGCAAGTCTGACTACTAAACCCTGGACTGTCCCCCGTCGTACATCCCCAAGAGTCTTTGCATAGCTTTTTCTCATATATAAAATTTGCTCAATAGGGGTATCCTTTTTGGGAATTTATACGTGCCCGGTCACCCTTACGACGTAGGGTCAACAGAGTATCAAGTCTTAACTTGGAACACATGGTGGCAAGCCATGGTACTTTACCCAAGAAAACTCATATCTCAAATAAGTTGAATGCATAAGCCATATAAATATTCATATTCATTCATAATCATTGTACGATGATTCATCATAGCCATAGCATCATATATTCTTTACTTCTTTATACTTTTGATACATAATTCATCATCTTTTAACCTTACTTCACCCTAACATACCAACCTTTTCTATATTCATCTAATTAATAGGCATACTATTAAGATATAGGGCTAAAAGAATGAAAATAGAGGTTTAGAAGTTCGAGATTAAGCTTTAAAACACAAAAATTTATGTTTGCTGAAACAGGGGCCACGTGTACGTGATGCATGAGCATCTTTCCTATCTTTTCCTAGTGAATTTGTATCTAATTTATTGAGTTTAATAAAGAATTAATTATCTTTTAGCCAATATGGACACTACTTTGAGTCTTTTGCAATTTTGTTTAATTTAGGTAGAATTCGGCTGGATTTGATGGAGTTTCTACAGCACAAGAATCAAAGGAGATAGCAGCGAGGAGTGATGCATACGCGTGACTAACGCATGTGCATGATTTGGAGCTTTCCATGCTGACGCGTGTGTGTGACTGACGCGTACGCGTGATTCGAAGATTTGCTCAGCGACGCGTGCGCGTGACCGACGCGTGCGTGTGACTTGCGGAAAAGAGCATCGATGCGTACGCGTGACTGACGTGTACACGTCACATGCGCCACGTGCAGAAAATGCAGAAAACACTGGGGGCAATTTCTGGGCTGTTTTTGACCCAGTTTTCAGCCCAGAAAGTACAGATCAAAGACTGCAGAGTTAAGGAATCAAGTGGTCCCCATCCATCAATTGAAGACTTGCTGATTGCTATAATTAATTCTTATTTAAATTCAAATTTGATTTTTAAAATAGGAAAAGATATGATTTTAATTTTAGATTTTAAATTTATTAGGATTAGTTATAAGAAGGGTATTCCATTAGGGAATTCGATAAAAAATTTACATTCCGCATTCCATAAGCAACTAATCCTCCATTGTTAAGGTTAGGAGCTCTATCTATTTTATGGATTGATTTTAATACTTTTTCTATTTTAATTCATGTATGGATTTATAATTTAAGAATTGTTTTCACTTTTTGTTTTATGAATTTGGGTAGAATGGAAGTATGACCCTCTTTTAATTTGAGTTCTTGTAAAACTTGGAAAAGCTCTTTACTTGAACAACAGCTTGAAAACAATTTTTCCTAAATTTTAATTATTTAGATTTAATAGGATACGTGACATATAATCCTCTTATTTTTGGGTAATTAAAATTTTTGTGGCATATATACTGGAATTTGAACTTCACCCTCTAATTGGAATTAACTGACCAAGGTATTAGTAGTCAATGAATTTTAGAGGAGACTAGAAAGGTCTAAGAAATTAGGGTCTAGTCACATATAGTTTGTCATAAATTAAATCTTACGTGATTAAAATAGTTAGTAAGAACAGTTAATCCGGAAAAATAGATAACTCTGAAGCCTTAACTGTCTCTCCAATATTTTATTTTCAACTTACTTAGTTGCGTACCTGCCTTCTGATATTTTCAAATTTAAACCTTTTGAATATCTCAAAACCCTTTTCTGCTTGCCTAACTAAGCCAATCAATCAATTATTGTTGCTTGATCCATCAATCCTCGTGGGATCGACCCTTACCCATGTAAGGTATTTTTTGGTACGACCCGGTGTACTTGCCGGTTAGTCTGTTGTTGTTAAATCACCGCATCAAGTTTTTGGTGCCGTTGCCGGGGATTGACTGTGATTAACAACTATTAGTTGTTTGATTGCTTAGATTAGGCGTTTTATTTTTAATTTTATTTAAATTTTATTAAAAAATATTTGAAAAATAAATTTAAATAAATAAATAGCACCAATATTTTTCTTAATTTTTGAAATTAAGTTTGGTGTTTCCTAGTTGGTTTTATTTTAATTTTTTCTTATTTTAATTCTTAGAATTCTATTCTTTCTTCTTTGCTTTCCTATTTACCACATGGTGCGTTTAATCCTTTTGGTGTTTTGTACTAAGGAAAAATAATAGAGAGAGATCACATGGGTTACTACTCACACCCGAGTAGTGATTCATATTATGGTGGATGGAGGAACTATCCAAATTTTGGTTAGCAAAGTCAAAACCAAAGAAACTTCAGTGCTCCATGTTCCAACTACCAAGAACTACCATCTCCATATTCATATCAAGAACCATAATCTTTCTACCTATATCAAGAGCCATCATCTCCCTATTTATACCAAGAATCATCCTCTTATTACTCTTATCAAGAATCATCATCTCCTTCTTATGCATATCAAGAGCCACCATCTCCCTATTCATCTCAAATACCATCAGATCTTGAGCTCCTGATGAAAGAATTCCTACATGATATAAAGACGAGTGTCAAAAATGTAGAAAAACATGTGCAGTTGCTAATCAAGAACCAAGAAGAGGAACAAGAAAATTCCTTCCCAAGAGATACAATGAAAGATCCTATGGAAGAAAGTGAGGAAACCAATTAAAGGAGTTTATACTCCAGTGAATTAGAAAACTTTCCACCCACACATATGGAAGAAGAGGAAGATGCACAACCTCCCATGCCCTTGGTAAGCAATGAAGAAGAGATTGAATTAGAAGAAAGCTACCAAGAGGAAGAGGTTAAAATTGAGGAAGCTTGCAAAGAGGTAGAAGAATTCAAAGAAGAACACAAGGGAGTGGAGCTTGCAAGACCTCTTCCAAAGCCATCACTATCCAATACAACATTCAAGTGGGTAAAATTCCTATCCTTAATCATTAATTTTCCACTTGAATATGGGCTACTGGAGACGGATGGTCAACTTAGAGCTCTTTGTGGCATTAAGAGTAAGAGGAAGATGGTTAGTGGCAAGAGTTGTCAAGCAAGGTTCAATATGGTTGCATGCTCCAAATTAAAGTGCAAGGATTGGTGTAGAGCTCAATTAAATGGGTCTAGAAGGTTGTTTGGATGTCTTTGTGAGAATTTAGATTGCTTGCCACCCGGTGGGAACAATGGTGATCCACAAGAAGACGGGTGTAAAAGAAAGGTTTGGGACCCTGGAATTCATTCCCACAATCAACACCCTTTGGGCCTTGTCACTTGCTTCAACTTGCTCGAAGGCGTTAGGCGCCTAGTTTTGGATCCCGGTAGCCATTGGAATTACAAACATTGATGGATATTTATTGATCAGTACAAGCACAAGCCACCATGACAAGGAGCTCACCACATGTCCAACTTAAGGACTTTAACTAAAAGTGCTTGGTGGGAGACAACCCAACGTGGTATGACCGTTCCTTTTCATTCTTAGCTGTTTTTCGTAGTAGTAGTTTTCTTACTTATTTGATTTTTATTTTGTTCTTACTAATTTTCTGATTACGCAACTATTTTAGAATAGGAACCGGATAATTAAAAAAAAAGAAAAACGAGCCCACGACGCGCAAGCGTCGCTGACGCGTACGCGTCAGATGGGTGTGTGTGAAAAATAAATTTGAACAGAGAGTTTCACGGGAGTGGCGCAAGAATGATGTCTCTAGCACAAACAAACCCATGCGTATGTGTACCCCACGCGTGCGCGTCGTTTGTGATTTTCACCATTCACGCGGGCGCGTTAACGACGCGTAGGCCTGACTTGAAAAATTGACGTAAAAGAGTGTTTGGGCAGAGAGTTATGCTAGCTTGGGGCAGGAAGTATTATAGAAGCACAAATTTGGTCACGCGGACGCATCCCTGACGCGTGCGCGTCATTTGACCAAACGGCCATCCACGCGTGCGCGTGCATGATGCAAATGCGTCGTATGCCAATATTGGTTCCCTAGCCACGTGAACAGAGAGTTACGCGTACGCGCGGCTGGCTTCGCGTGAATCGCATAAAACCAAGGGCACGCGGATGTGTGCCCGATGCTCACGGGTCATTAAGGAAAATTCGCGAACCCCGTGTACGCGTGACCCACGCGTATGCGTCGTCCGTGCTGCACAACTACACTAGTTCGTCGCCCAGTTTTAATTTTCTTTTCCTCTCTCCCAATTCCTAATTCTCTCTTGTTCTTTTATCCTTTTATTCTTCCTTCATCTTACTATTTGTTTTTGTTTTCAGTTCTTCTTTGCTTGGGGACAAGCAAACCTTTAAGTTTTGTGTTGACGCTTCGCTTAGAGCTTTGCTGTCTAATTTTATGATACCTAAGGGAGGCGAATCATCTTCACAAAGGAGCACAACTTGAAGAATAAAACGATCGCTCGGATAACTAAGATGGTTGAGTTCCTTTCATTTCTTTTATTCCTTCCCGCTTTTACTATGTTATGTTCTGGTTTTCTACTATTTTGCTTTGTTTGCTGTATGATCCTTTATTAGTTAGAATCCTAGGACTAGTTTAGTTCTCCCTATTGCTTTAATTCTGAAAAGATGTCCCATGTATTACTCATTGAGCTTGAATTCACATAAAAAATACAGAAGTGATGTATTACATGAGAAATTGAGTCTATATTGAAGAATAGTCTTATTTACTTAAATGTGGTGGTATTTTCTGTGATTCTGAATGCATGACATGAACAGTGCATATTTTTTATAGTGAAGTTTATGAATGTTAAAATTGTTGGCTCTTGAAAGAATGACGAAAAAAGAGAAATGTTATTGATAATCTGAAAAAATCATAAAATTGATTCTTGAAGCAAGAAAAGGCAGTGAAAAATACAGCTTGCGAAAAAGAAAGAAAAAAAGAAGGAAAAAAAAGAAAAAGCAAGCAGAAAAAGCCAAGAACCCTTTAAACTAAAAGGCAAAGGGTAAAAAGGATCCAAGACTTTGAGCATTAATGGATAGGAGGGCCCAAAGGAATAAAACCCTGGCCTAAGCGGCTAAATTAAGCTGTCCTTAACCATGTGCTTGTGGTGTGAAGGTTTCAAGTGAAAAGCTTGAGACTGAGAGGTTAAAGTCGTGATCCAAAGCAAAAAGAGTGTGCTAAGAACTCTAGGTACCTCTAACTGGGGACTCTAGCAAAGCTGAGTCACAATCTGAAAAAGTTCACCCAGTTGTGTGTCTGTGGCATTTATGTATCCGGTGGTAATACTGGAAAACAAAATGCTTAGGGTCACGGCCAAGACTCATAAAGTAGCTGTGTTCAAGAATCAACATACTGAACTAGGAGAATCAATAACACTATCTGAATTCTGAGTTCCTATGGATTCCAATCATTTTGAACCTCAAAGGATAAAGTGAAATGCCAAAACTATTCAGGATTACAGTTGTAAACCCCACTATAAAAAGAGACATGAGCTTAATCGAACTCTCATTCTCATGCAAATTCACATCCTAAGCTTATATTAGTTTTGGTTGCTTGAGGACAAGCAACAGTTTAAGTTTGGTGTTTTGATGCTTGAGTATCTTTCCTATCTTTTCCTAGTGAATTTGCATATAATTTATTGAGTTTAATAAAGAAATTAATTATCTTTTAGCGAATATGGATGCTACTTTGAGTCTTTTGCAATTTTGTATATTTTAGGTAGCATTCGGTTGGATTTGATGGAGTTTCTACAGCACAAGAATCAAAGGAGATGGCAGCGAGGAGTGATGCGTACGCGTGACTGACGTGTGCGCGTGATTTGGAGCTTTCAATGGCGACGCGTGCGCGTGACTGACGCGTACGCATGATTCAAAGATTTGCTCAGCGACGCGTGTGCTTGACCAATGCGTTCGCGTGACTTGCGGAAAAGACCATCGATGCGTACGCGTGACTGACGCGTACGTGTGACATGCGTCACATGCAAAAAATGCAGAAAATGCTGGAGGCGATTTCTGGGCTGCTTTTGACCAGTTTTCAGCCCAGAAAGTATGGATCAGAGACTGTAGAGTGAAGGAATCAAGTGGTCCCCATCTATCAATTGAAGACTTGCTTATTGCTATAATTAATTCTGATTTAAATTCAAATTTGATTTTTAAAATAGGAAAAGATATGATTTTAATTTTAGATTTTAAATTTATTAGGATTAGTTATAAAAAGGGGATTCCATTAGGGAATTCGATAAAAAATTTACATTTCGCATTCCATGAGCAACTAATCCTCCATTGTTAAGGTTAGGAGCTCTGTCTATTTGTATGGATTGATTTTATTACTTTTTCTATTTTAATTCATGTATGGATTTATAATTTAAGAATTGTTTTCGCTCTTTATCTTATGAATTTGGGTGGAACGGAATCATGACTGGTGCACAAAATTGATATCCCATGGCATGCTTCCAAAGACTTGGTGCATAATACTATTATTCACACGTCTCTTCTCAACTTCGTACAGCTGACCAGCAAGTGCACTCGGTTGTCCAAGTAATACCTTACGTGAGTAAGGGTCGATCCCACGGAGATTGTCGACTTGAAGCAAGCTATGGTCATCTTGTAAATCTGAGTCAGGCGAATTCAGATGGTTATAGAGTTTTGATAATTAAAAGATAAATAAACACAAAATAAAGATAGAGATACTTGTATAATTCATTGGTGGGAATTTCAGATAAGCGTATGGGGATGCGTTATTCCTTCTGAATCTCTGCTTTCCTATTGTCTTCATTCAATCATTCATACTCCTTTCTATGGCATGCTGTATGTTGGGGATCACCGTTGTCAATGGCTACCTCCCGTCCTCTGAGTGAAAATGGTCCTCTACGGTTTCTATACGGCTAATCAACTATCGAATTTCTCGTCTCGGATGAAAAATACCAGGCACAGCTACCGCATGGCTAATCAGCTGTTGGTTTTTGATCGTGTCAGAATAAGATCCAATGATCCTTTTGCGTCTGTCACTATGCCCCACAGTCGTGAGTTTGAAGCTCGTCACAGTCATCCCTTCCCAGATCCTCCTCGGAATACCACAGACAAGGTTTAGACTTTCCGGATCTCAAGAATGCTGCCAATTGATTCTAGCCTTTACCACGAAGGTTCTAATCTCAAATTTAGATGCCCAATTGTCAAAGGAGAGTCAATGTGAATCGTTGATTAGAAACCTAAGAGATACACAGTCTAGCTTTCGCAGGTAGAACGGAAGTGGTTGTCAGACACGCGTTCATAAATTGAGAATGGTGATAAGTGTCACGGATCATCACATTCATCATGTTGACGTGTGAGTGAACATCTTAGAATAAGAATAAGCTTGAATTAAATAGAAGAACTATAGTACTTTGAATTAATACTCGAGGAACAGCAGAGCTCCACACCTTAATCTATGGTGTGTAGAAACTCTACCGTTGAAAATGCACAAGTGATGAAGGTCCAGGCATGGCCAAATGGCCAGCCTCCCATAGTGATCAAAAGATCAAAAGATGATCAAAAGGTCCAAAGATGTTCCCAGAGATGTTCCCAAAGATCTAAATATAATAGTAAAAGGTCCTATTTATACTAGACTAGTTACTAGGGTTTACAGAAATAAGTAAATGATGCAAAAATCCACTTCCGGGCCCACTTGGTGTGTGCTTGGGCTGAGCATTGAAGCTTTCATGTGTAGAGATTTTTCTTGGAGTTAAACACCAGCTTTTATGCCAGTTTGGGCGTTTAACTCCAGCTTTTATACTGTTTCTGACGTTTAATGCCAGAATAGTGCAGGAAGTTGGCGTTTGAACGCCAGTTTGCATCGTCAAAACTAGCGCAATAGACTATTATATATTGATGGAAAGCCCAGGATGTCTACTTTCCAACGCAATTTAGAGCGCCCCATTCAGGTTTTTGTAACTCCAAAAAATCTATTTCGAGTCCAGGGAGGTCAGATTCCAACAGCATGAGCAGTCCTTTTTCAGCCTCTGAATTAGATTTTTGCTCAGGTTCCTCAATTTCAACCAGAAAATACCTAAAATCATAGAAAAACACACAAACTCATAGTAAATTCCAGAAATGTGAATTTTGCTTAAAAACTAATAAAAATATACTAAAAAGTAGCTAGATCCTACTAAAAACTATCTAAAAACAATGCCAAAAAGCGTATAAATTATCCACTCATCACAACACGAAACTTAAATTGTTGCTTGTCCGCAAGCGACTAAAAACAAAATAGAATAAAAAGAAGAGAATATAGAATGAATCTCACAATATCAATGAAACTTAGTCCCAATTAGATGAGCGGGGCTAGTAGCTTTTTGCTTCTGAACAGTTTTGGCATCTCACTTTATCCTTTGAAATTCAGAATGATTGGCATCTATAGGAACTCAGAATTTTAGATAGTGTTATTGATTCTCCTAGTTCAGTATGTTGATTCTTGAACACAGCTTCTTTATGAGTCTTGGCCGTAGCCCTAAGCACTTTGTTTTCTAGTATTTCCACCGGATACATAAATGCCACAAACACATAACTGGGTGAACCTTTTTAGATTGTGACTTAGCTTTGCTAAAGTCCCCAATTAGAGGTGTCCAAAGTTTTTAAGAACACTTTTTTTGCTTTGGATCACGACTTTAACCATTCAGTCTCAAGCTTTTTACTTGGACCTTCATGACACAAGCAAATGGTTTAGGGACAGCTTGATTTAACCGCTTAGGCCAGGATTTTATTCCTTTAGGCCCTCCTATCCACTGATGCTCAAAGCCTTGGATCATCTTTACCCTTGCCTTTTGGTTTAAAGGGCTATTGGCTTTTTCTGCTTGCTTTTTCTTTTTCTTTCTTTTTTTTTCTTTTTTTTGCCATTTTTTTCGCTATTTTTTCTTTTTTTTCTTTTTCACTGCTTTTTCTTGCTTCAAGAATCAATTTCATGATTTTTTAGATTATCAATAACATTTTTCTTTGTTCATCATTCTTTCAAGAGCCAACAATTTTAACATTCATAAACTTCACTATAAAAAATATGCATTGTTCAAGCATTCATTCAGAAAACAAAAAGTATTGCCACCACATCAAAATAATTAAACTAATTTCAAGATAAAATTTGAAATCCAAGTACTTCTTGTTCTTTTGTAATTAGGCACATTTTTCATTTAAGAGAGGTGAAGGATTCATGGAATTATTCATAGCTTTAAGGAATAGACACTAAACACTAATGATCATGTAATGAAGACACAGACATAGACAAACATAAAGCATCAATTTCAAAAAACAGAAAAATAAGAACAAGGAAATCAAAGAACGGGTCCACCTTAGTGATGGCGGCTAGTTCGTCCTCTTGAAGATCCAATGGAATGCTTGAGCTCCTCTATGTCTCTTCCTTGCCTTTGTTGCTCCTCTCTCATAGCTCTTTGATCTTCTCTAATCTCATGGAGAATGATGGAGTACTCTCGGTGCTCTACCCTTAGTTGGTCCATGTTGTAACTCAAGCCTTCCAAAGAGGTGTTAAGTTGCTCCCAATAGTTGTGTGGAGGAAAATGCATTCCTTGAGGCATCTCAGGGATTCCTTGATGAGGAATTTACTCATGCTCTTGTTGAGGTCCATGAGTGGGCTCTCTTGTTTGCTCCATCCTTTTCTTAGTGATGGGCTTGTCCTCTTCAAGGAGGATGTCTCCTTCTATGTCAATCCCAGCTAAATTGCATAGGTGACAAATGAGATGAGAAAAGGCTAACCTTGCCAAAGTGGAAGATTTGTCAGCCACCTTGTAGAGTTCTAGAGGTATGATCTCATGAACTTCTACTTCCTCCCCAATCATGATACTATGGATCATGATAGCCCGATCCACAGTTACTTCGGATAGATTGCTAGTAGGAATGATGGAGCGTTGGATAAACTCCAACCATCCTCTAGCCACAGGCTTAAGGTCCGGTCTTCTTAATTGAATCGGCTTGCCTCTTGAGTTTCTTTTCCATTGAGCTCTTTCCACACATATGTCCATGAGGACTTGGTCCAACCTTTGATCAAAGTTGACCCTTCTAGTGTAGGGGCGTGCGTTTTCTTGCATAATTGGCAAGTTGAATGCCAACCTTACATTTTCCGGACTGAAATCTAAGTATTTCCCCCGAACCATTATAAGCCAATTCTTTGGATTTGGGTTCATACTTTGATCATGGTTCCTAGTGATCCATGCATTGGCATAGAACTCTTGAACCATTAAGATTCTGACTTGTTGAATGGGGTTGGTGAGAACTTTCCAACCTCTTCTTTGGATCTTATGTCGGATTTCCGGATACTCATTCTTTTTGAGCATGAAAGGAACCTCAGGGATCACCTTCTTCTTAGCCACAACTTCATAGAAGTGGTCTTGATGGACCTTTGAGATGAATCTCTCCATCTTCCATGACTCAGAGGTGGAAGCTTTTACCTTCTCTTTTCCTTTTCTAGAGGTTTCTCCGGCCTTAGGTGCCATAAATGGTTATGGAAAAATAAAAAGCAATGCTTTTACCACACCAAACATAAAAGGTTTGCTCGTCCTCAAGTAAAAGAAGAAAGAAAGAAGTAGAAGAAGAAGAATTAGAGGAGAGAGAGATGGGAATTGGGTGGGTTTGGGAGGGAAAAATGTTTGAATTTGAAAAGTGAGGTAGGTGGGGATTTTGGGGAAGATGGATGGAGGTGATTGGTGAAGAGAATATAGGGAAGAGGATAGGATTTGATAGGTGAGTGGTGTTTTGGGTAGAGTATTATAGAGATGTGTGACAGGGAGAGAGAGAATGAGTTGAAGTTGGTGGCGATCCTGTGGGGTCCACAGATCCTGAGGGGTCAAGGACTTCTCATCCATGCTCCATTTAGGCATGCAAAATGCCCTTAGAATGTAATTCTGGCGTTTAATGCCAGACTGCTGCCTGTTTCTGGCATTAAACGCCAGCTTTTATACCTTTCCTAGCGTTTAACACCAGCTTGGTGCTTCTTTCTGGCGTTAAATGCCAGCTTTGTATCCTTTTCTTGTGTTAAACGCCAGTCTGGTGCCCATTTCTGGCGTTAAACACCCAGAATAGTGCCAGACTGGGCGTTTAACACCCATTCTGCTACTCTTACTGACATTTAAACGCCAGTAAGCTTATCCTCCAGGGTGTGCTATTTTTAATGTTGTTTCTGAATTTGCTTTGATTTTTGCAGTTGTTTTTGTGACTCCACATGATCATCAACGTAAAGAAAACATAAAATAATAATGGAAAGTGGAAATTTAACATAGATAAATAAAAATTGGGTTGCCTCCCAATAAGCGCTTCTTTAATGTCAGTAGCTTGACAGTGGGCTCTCATGGAGCCTCACAGATAATCAGAGCATGGTTGGGGCTTCCCAACACCAAACATAGAGTTTGGTTGTGGCCTCTCAACACCAAACTTAGAGTTTGGTTGTGGCCTCCCAACACCAAACTTAAAGTTTAAATGTGGGGGCTTTGTTTGACTCTGTATTAAGAGAAGTTTTTCATGCTTCTTTTCCATGTGTACAGAAGGAGAACCTTGAGTCTTGAATACAAGGTAGTCCTCATTCAATTGTAGGACCAACTCTCGTCTGTCAACATCAATCATAGCTCTTGCTGTGGCTAAGAAAGGTCTGCCAAGGATGATGGATTCATCCTCATCTTCTCCAGTGTCTAGGATTATAAAATCAGCAGGGATGTAAAGGCCTTCAACCTTTACTAGCACGTCCTCTACTAGTCCATAAGCTTGTTTCATTGATTTGTCTTCCATCTCTAGTGAGATTCTTGCAGCTTGTACCTCAAGGATTCCTAGTTTCTCCATTATAGAGTGTGGCATGAGGTTAATACTTGACCCTAGGTCACACAGAGCCTTCTCAAAGGTCATGGTGCCTATGGTACAGGGTATTAAGAATTTACCAGGATCCTATTTCTTTTGAGGTAAAATTTGCTGAACCCAGGTATTAATGAGCAATGGAGATTCATCCTCCCAAGTTTCATTACTAAATAGTTTGGCATTCAGTTTCATGACTGCTCCTAATACTAGGCAACTTGCCCTTCAGCAATGTCTTCATCTTCTTCAGAAGATGAATAGTCATCAGAGCTCATGAATGGTAAAAGGAAGTTCAATGGAATCTCTATGGTCTCTGTATGAGCCTCAGATTCCTTTGGTTCCTCATTAGGGTACTCTTTAATGGTCAGTGGACGTTCCCTGAGGTCTTCCTCACTGGGCATCACTGCCTTTTCACTCTTTCTAGGTTCGGCCATGTTGATCATAGTTATGGCCTTGCACTTTCTTTTGGGATTCTCCTCTGTATTGCTTGGGAGAGTGCTAGGAGGAGTTTCAGTAACCCTTTTACTCAGCTGACCCACTTGTGCCTCTAAGTTTCTGATGGAGGACCTTGTTTCATTCATGAAATTGAGAGTGGCCTTAGATAGATCAGAGGCTATATTTGCTAAGCTAGTTGGGTTCTGCTAAGAATTCTCTATCTGTTGCTGAGAGGATGATGGAAAAGGCTTGCCATTGCTAAACCTGTTTCTTCCACCATTACTATTGTTAAAGCCTTATTGAAGCTTTTATTGATCCTTCCATGAGAAATTTGGATGATTTCTCCATGATGGATTATAGGTGTTTCCATAGGCTTCACCCATGTAATTCACCTCTGCCATTGCAGGGTTCTCAGGATCATAAGCATCTTCTTCAGAAGATGTTTCTTTAGTACTGTTGGATGCATTTTGCAATCCATTCAGACTCTGAGAAATCATATTGACTTGTTGAGTCAATATTTTGTTCTGAGCCAATATGGAATTTAGAGCATCAATTTCAAGAACATCCTTCCTTTGAGGCGTCCCATTACTCACATGATTCCTTTCAGAGGTGTACATGAACTGGTTATTTGCAACCATTTCAATGAGTTCCTGAGCTTCTGCAGGCGTTTTCTTCAGGTGAATAGATCCACCTGTAGAATGGTCCAATGACATCTTAGACAATTCAGATAGACCATCATAGAATATATCCAGGATGGTCCATGATGAGCGGATAATTCATACACTTTTTGGCATTATTTTTAGGTAATTTTTAGTAGGATCTAGCTACTTTTAGGGATGTTTTCATTAGTTTTTATGCAAAATTCACATTTCTAGACTTTACTATGAGTTTGTGAGTTTTTTCGTGATTTCAGGTATTTTCTGGCTGAAATTGAGGACCTGAACAAAAATCTGATTCAGCCTGAAAAAGGACTGCTAATGCTGTTGGATTTTGACCTCCCTACACTCGAAATGGATTTTTTGGAGCTACAGAACTCAAAATGGCGCGCTCTAAATGGCGTTGGAAACTAGACATCTAGAACTTTCCAGCAATATATAATAGTCCATACTTTATTTGAGATTAAATGACGCAAATTGGCGTTCAATGCCAGTTCCATGCTGCATTCTGGAGTCAAACGCCAGAAACACGTTACAACTTTGCGTTTAACTCCAAGAGAAGCCTATGCACGTGTAAAGCTCAAGCTCAGCCCAAGCACACACCAAAGTGGGCTCCGGAAGTGGATTTCTGCACTAAGACTTATTTCTGTAAATCCTAGTTGCTAGTTTAGTATAAATAGAACTTTTTACTATTGTACTAGGGGTCCTTTTCCCTACTTTCAAATTCATATGTCTTTTGTGGAGGCTGGCCATTCGGCTATGCCTAGACCATCACTTATGTATTTTCAACAATGGAGTTTCTACACACCATAGATTAAGGGTGTGGAGCTCTGCTGTACTTCGAGTTTTAATGCAATCACTACTATCTTTTATTCAATTCGGCTTATTCTTATTCTAAGATATTCGCTACACTTCAACATTATGAATGTGATGATCCGTGACACTCATCATCATTCTCAAATATGAACGCGTGACTGACAACCACTTCCGTTCTACCTTAGAACGAGCAAGTATCTCTTGGATTCCTTAATCAGAATCTTTGTGGTATAAGTTAGAATTATTTGCGGCCATTCTTGAGAATCCGTAAAGTTTAAACCTTGTCTGTGGTATTCCAAGTAGGATTCAGGGACTGAATGACTGTGACGAGCTTCAAACTCGCGATTGTTGGGCGTGATGACAAACACAAAAGAATCAATAAATTCTATTCCGACATGATCGAGAACCGACAGATGATTAGCCGTGCTGTGACAGAGCATTTGGACCATTTTCACTGAGAGGATGGGATGTAGCCATTGAAAATGGTGATGCCCTACATACAGCTTGCAATGGAAAGGAGTATGAAGGATTGAAGGAAGGCAGTAGGAAAGCAGATATTCAACAAGGACTAAGCATCTCCATGCGCTTATCTGAAATTCCCACCAATGAATTACATAAGTATTTCTATCTTTATTTTATGCTTTAATTATTAAAAATTTTGAAAACCATTATAACCATTTGAATCCGCCTAACTGAGATTTACAAGATGACCATAGCTTGCTTCATACCAACAATCTCCGTGGGTTCGACCCTTACTCACGTAAGGTATTACTTGGACGACCCAGTGCACTTGCTGGTTAGTTGTGCGGAGTTGTGACAAAGTGTGATTCACGTTTGAGAGCACCAAGTCTATTTGCGCCATTGTTGATGATCACAATTTCGTGCACCAAGTTTTTGGCACCGTTACCGGGGATTGTTTGTAACAACCCAATTTTCAATATGTCTAGATCATACCGGAAACTGAGCGCTACCAATTTGTCTTCCTAATTATTATCTATTATTTATCATATGAGCCTGATTCGTTGTTAAAAACGTAGTTAATTTACGAAGTATTTTTTTTTAAACGTTTGAAT
Organism: Arachis duranensis; assembly: GCF_000817695.3. Taxonomy (NCBI): domain Eukaryota; kingdom Viridiplantae; phylum Streptophyta; class Magnoliopsida; order Fabales; family Fabaceae; genus Arachis; species Arachis duranensis. The sequence goes on along the minus strand of NC_029774.3, from coordinate 73,846,411 downwards.
TAATAGACGGAATCACTCATAATCAATTCACAAGTAATAACAGATAAAACAGTTATAAACAACCACACATAAATACATCACGAGTAGCTAGCAACATTCATTTATCCAGCCTTTGTTAGAGTATAGACCTTTAGTTAGAACACCCCTAGATATAGCTAGATAATAACTATATACATATATATACATACAACATCCTAGGCCCTGACCTGTTCAAGAAGTCCCTAAGCTGGCGCCTAGGCTAGCCTAGACTCTATACTCACCTAGTCCCTCTAAACTACTAAAGCGAGGGAAAGTACGTTCTAAGTCTTCACAACTCAAGTCAGGTGGAACGTCATCAAAAGATAGAACATCATCTGCTACTCCTCTGCACGATCAGACTTTTCCACAGGACGTCTCTCTGGTACCTCATGAAGTAGCCACACAATAGGAATCTCGTACACAAGATTTAGGTTAAAGTGCGCATACGACCGGGGTGCAGACGTTGGCTGGTCTCACAGTATATACATATAAACAGAGAATGATATTCACCCTAGACTCAGAAGACTATCTAGAGCAGAATCCTCGTTGCAGAACCATCATCAACGAACTACGGTAAGGTACTCTCACTTATATCTGAAGGGGAAGGGAGAGAGAAGGGGTAAGAACTGGGGTGTTCTTAGTAGGTCGGGGTTATTAGTTACGTTCATTAATTTTGTGTTGTTTAGCAGACTAATAGCAGAATATAGAGAAGTAGTAAACAGAAGACAGATAAATAGAGAAAATAAAGAAAACAGTAAAGATCACAAATAGAAGAATACAAGAAAGTAAAACACAGACACAAACACAGAGAATAGAATACAAACAGAGAAAGCATACATTCATGCAACAATCATAATAGAGAAAATGCACAACCAAGTATGATGCATGTCTAGCCCTAGTGCAGGTAATGAGCTCATCTGTCGGTTACTAACCCGCTCCTGACGTTATCCAGCAACCTCTGTCTGGATAAGGCTTTCCTATTGGCTATACCCCTGTGTACAGGAAATAACCCCTCTGCCACCACAGGGTCCACTGCATACAGGAAATAACACATCTGCCACTGCAGGGATGTATGCCGACACACCTTCTGTATACAGGAAATAACCCCTCTGCCACTACAGAAATGGAACAGGTGGTCACGGTGCTTCTGTAGCAGGAAATAACCCCTCTGCCTTACAGAATTAAAACATGGATTTGTACCGCAGGAAAGCATTCTCAGTGGTCGCACCACCATCTATCTGACTGCCTTCACGCAGCAGATCATCATACAAATATCTTAGGAGTTGCCATAACGCAACAAATGAATAAACACATCTCTTGGGTTGCTTCAAGCGACAAATAAATATCTCTTGGGTTGCCTCAAGCAACAACTAAATATCTCTTGGGTTGCCTCAAGCAACAATGACCTTTCAACAGGTCCTCTGCTTTTTATTCTCTTTTATAATCATAAATACGCAAGCGGGACAAAACCCACATCCTTGCCAACAATTTCATAAACTAAATACTTTTCCTCAACAGAATCAGTGTAATTGTCATCATAAGTTATCATTCTCATTATTCATCTCCAGTTACATATTCTTATACAATATCTCTCTCTTTTTTTGTTCAACCATACTATACAAACTTTACATCTTTCACTTGTACAAAAGCTTGGCTCAAATCATTTCTCTTTATCATATTAATCTTTTCCCTTCGTATCTCTTTACTCTGTTCTGGTTACTATGTTCTCTGTGTTACTTTATTCTGCTCTGATTACTCTTTTCTCTGCTTAACGTATGTATTTAAGCTTATGTAAATCTCGGTATGAATAGTTTGCCTGTCCCAAGTATAGGTTCATTAAGTCTATACTGAAACAGTTTAACTTTTCATATAATACCTAACCCTAGTCGCAACTCGAGGACTAACTATGTTGCCCTAGTTCGTTCGCTAGTCTCTGTCTGTTCTTCTATTATTAAAACTTTACAGACTTTTTATTCGATTCTTATCTTTATTATTTATTATTTTATTATTAAATTTTCGAAAATTACCTTGCCTTTACCTTTTAACCTTTAAAATTAACTTTTTACCCTGGTAACTTTTAATATTTCTACTTTAACCACCCTAACTTTTAGAAATTACCAAATAACCCCCCAAACACCAAATTAATTACTTCCTTGCCCTTTTATGAATCAAAAAGGTGTTCTTCATTGTTCTTCACCACACTCAAAGTTTTCTTCGTGTTCTTCGTAAATTCTTCAGATTCTTTCTTTGATTTTACCCGTTTTTCAGTCTTTTCAGCAACCGATTTTTACCAAAATTCAAAATAAATTCCCAGCCACTAAAACCCCATCTTTTCTACATGATTTTAACACAAAGTGAACCCCAATTTAGGGCCTAGGGTTTCGTTTTCCAGCAGCCATAAGAACACACATTCATAGCTTGAATTTCATCAAATTTCATCAAATTTTCACCAAGAATCAATCATATATGCAACCACTTTTTAGCACAGCCAAATCATACAACATTCACACAACTCAAACACAAATATTCAAGATTAATTTCGTGACACCCTACCTTGATTTGCTGCTTCAAATCCGGTTACTCTTTCAGGTGGTCCTTAAGCACTTTTTCCTCCTTAGACTTGCTGGAACTTCACGTTTCTTGGCCCTCAAGTCAAGTTAAGCATGATTCCTTATTTCCAGCCTTGATAAGTCACATGGTTATGTAGAGGAAGAAGAGAGGATCATTTTGGTGAAATCGGAGTTTTGATTTGAGTTTTAGTTCAGAAGAAATCAAGCTTTGAAGATTTATGAACCAAAAACTTTCTCTCCTTTTTCTCTTGGTGATTTTCGGCCACAATGAGCAAATGAGGCAGCCTTGGGGGTTTTGGGGGTGTAGAGTGAGTTGTGATTGGTTGGCTTGGAGGTGGATTAAAATAATATTAAAATATCTCTGGTGTACAACTACTAAAACTAGGTGTATCGGAACACTCGTAAAAACATCTCTAAAAATTATTTTCTGAGCTACTAGCATAAATGACACTAGTAACATATTTATTATAAGAATAAAACATGAATAATGAGGCCTTAGCATTGCTAAATTCATCAGAGAGTGCTGGTGCTAAGCTGCACCAGTAAACCGTAAACCCGGTTAAACTGATTTTCTGTTTTTAACAAAAACAGACCAGGTAACCTTATAATAGCATTCAAGCATTTTCTAATAATAGTATAATGATAATATTATACTATTATCT
>NC_029774.3:73838974-73842991 GCF_000817695.3 Arachis duranensis | reverse complement strand
TCGGGAATATATTTCTTAAGTTGTGAGACATGAAAAACATCATGAAGGTTTGACAGATATGGAGGAAGGGCTATTTGATACGCTACTAGACTGACTCTTTTAAGTATTTGGAAAGGTCCTATGTATCGAGGGTTAAGCTTTTTAGTCTTAATGGCTCTACCTATTTCATTAATTGAGGTTACTTCTAGAAAGACACGGTTCCCGTCACTAAACTCTAAGGGTCTACGTCTATTATCGGCATTGCTCTTTTGACGGCTTTGTGCTGTCTGGCTCTTCTGACGAATCTCCTTTATCTTCTTAGTAGTTTCTTACACTAAGTTTGGACCTAAGACACTAGCTTCTCCATCGTCATTCCAACACAATGGTGTCTGACATCTTCTTTCGTAGAGAGCTTCATATGGTGCCATCCCGATACTTTATTGGCAACTGTTGTTATAGACAAATTTGACCAACCGCAAATACTTATCCCAGCTGCTTTGGTTGTCTATCATACATGATCGTAACATGTCTTCTAACGTCTGGGTTATCTGCTCTGATTGTCCGTCTATCTGAGGATGGTATGCTATACTCGTGTGCAATTCTGTTTCCAACGCTTTCTGAAAAGCTCCCCAAAATCTAGTAGTAAACATCGAAACTCGATCTGAGACAATTTACGAAGGTATCCCATGTAGTCGTATGATTCCTTGAATATATATTCGTTCCAGCCTTTCTAAAGTATAGTAAACTCGAATCGGAAGGAAGTGCGTTGAATTTGTCAACCTGTCCACAATTACCCAGATGGCATCGCGTCCAGTTGAGGTCCTTGGCAATTCCGTGACAAAATCCATAGAAATCTACTCCCATTTCTATTGTGGTATTTCTAAAGGTTGCAGGGTTCCTGACGGCTTTTGATGTTCCACCTTCACCTTCTGGCAGGTTAAACATTTTGAGACATAATCAGCTACTTCTTTCTTTAAGTCCGGCGACCAGAACATTTGTTTCAAATCTCGATACATCTTCGTCACTCCAGGATGCATGGAGAATCTACTTTGATGAGCTTCTACAAGAATCCTCCGTCGCAAATCCCCAGAGCTAGGCACACAAATCCTGTTCTTGTACCTCCAGAGACTGCTATGATCTTGTTTTTCAGCTTCTGGTTTCTCTACTTTCATCCGTCTCAGTATCTTCACCATTTTTGGATCCTGTGTTTGTGCTTGCTGAATACTAATCTTAAAATCTGGTGTTATATGCAATTGGGCCAGACGGACTCCACTTGACGTCTCAGTCATAGCCAACTTAAGGTCCTCAAATTTTGCAATACAGTCGTTAGATACTCTTCATGCTCTCTTTCTGTCTTCGAATAGATGAGAATATCGTCTATGAAAACTACTACGAACCGATCAAGGTACGGACGAAAAATACGATTCATGTAATCCATGAAAATCGTAGGAGCATTAGTTAGTCCAAACGACATAACCATATACTCATAGTGACCATATCGAGTTCTAAATGCAGTCTTCGGTATATCTGATTCTTTTACTCGAATCCGGTGATAGCCTGATCACAAATTAATCTTCGAGAACACAGTTGCACCTTTCAACTGATCCATCAAATCATCTATCCGTGGAAGTGGATACTTGTTCTTGATAGTGACTTTATTTAACTGTCGGTAATCTATGCAAAGTCTCATTCCACCATCCTTCTTCGTTACTAGCAATACTGGAGCTCCCCAAGGTGATGCACTGGGACAAATAAATTTCGTTCCAAGTAGCTCATCCAACTGCTTCCTCAACTCTGCACGTTCCAACGGTGACATCCGGTACGGTGCTATGGAAATCGGTCCGGTTCCAGGTACAAGTTCAATGCTAAATTCTATCTCTCGCTGAGGAGGAAACTCAGGTATGTCGTCCGGGAAAACATCAGGAAATTCCTTCGCCACTCAGATTCGTTCTAAGCTGAATTCACTGTCATTCGAGCTAGCCGCTAACAGAACGTACCCCTCACAATCACTCCCATCTAAGGTAACTCTTACGGAATTCAGATATAAAGTATGAGACAGAAATGGTTTAATATCTAAACTATCAGACGAAATAACAGTAGTTCTTTCAAGGAAAACATGATACTTAGACAACAAATCTAATCCTCGAATAACTTCTAAACCACATAGAGGCAAACAGATTAGATCATGTATAAAAGTTCTGTTCCTAATAGTGAACGGTACTTGCAGGCACACTAAACCAGTCAAAACATTTTGAGATGCAGGTGTATGGATAATTAGATCAAAGTTCAACTCAGAAAAATCTAGTCCCAACTCACGAGCAACAGTTAAAGAAATAAAGGAATGTGATACACCCGAGTCATACAGTACAGTTAGAAATCGATTTTTGACATAACACTGACCTTGGATCCGGGCGTCTGGTTACATAGCATCATCAGCAGTCATGGCAAACACTCGGCCTTGTTGCTGGGTTCGCACTGGATTCCGAGCAAATTCTTTTGGGCAATTCCTCGCCAAGTGTCCAACTTCCCCACAAGTGAAACAAGCATTCGTTCCTTACAGCATCCAAATCTAACATAGCTATGGCCATGGAGATCATAACAGCTATGAGGATAGCTGTGCCTCGCATCGATTCATCGTTCGAAGCTCGATTAAACTATGCCTATTCGCAGTCATTAAGGTCCTATCCGCACCAATCAATCAACATTAAGGTGATCAGTCTTAATATCTCAAGTAAGGCACGAACATTTCCAAAATGAGCACTCATAGACATTCATGACAAATGTATCTTAAAGATACCCTAACAGCATGAGACACACAAGCAGAATACGACGCTGTCACTGGCAAGAGGGGGAAGACGCGAGCTGGTGGAGCAAGATGAGTCCTTCTGCCTCCGTTGTTTCGGTCCGCTGAGAAAGAGCTATCGCTGTAACGACCCAATTTTCAATATATCTAGATCATACCGAAAACTGAGCGCTACCAATTTGTCTTCCTAATTATTATCTATTATTTATCATATGAGCCTGATTCGTTGTTAAAAACGTAGTTAATTTACGAAGTATTTTTTTTAAACGTTTGAATTAATAGACGGAATCACTCATAATCAATTCACAAGTAATAACAGATAAAACAGTTATAAACAACCACACATAAATACATCACGAGTAGCTAGCAACATTCATTTATCCAGCCTTTGTTAGAGTATAGACCTTTAGTTAGAACACCCCTAGATATAGCTAGATAATAACTATATACATATATATACATACAACATCCTAGGCCCTGACCTGTTCAAGAAGTCCCTAAGCTGGCGCCTAGGCTAGCCTAGACTCTATACTCACCTAGTCCCTCTAAACTACTAAAGCGAGGGAAAGTACGTTCTAAGTCTTCACAACTCAAGTCAGGTGGAACGTCATCAAAAGATAGAACATCATCTGCTACTCCTCTGCACAATCAGACTTTTCCACAGGACGTCTCTCTGGTACCTCATGAAGTAGCCACACAATAGGAATCTCGTACACAGGATTTAGGTTAAAGTGCGCATACGACCGGGGTGCAGACGTTGGCTGGTCTCACAGTATATACATATAAACAGAGAATGATATTCACCCTAGACTCAGAAGACTATTTAGAGCAGAATCCTTGTTGCAGAACCATCATCAACGAACTACGGTAAGGTACTCTCACTTCCATCTGAAGGGGAAGGGAGAGATAAGGGGTAAGAACTGGGGAGTTCTTAGTAGGGTCGGGGTTATTAGTTACGTTCATTAATTTTGTGTTGTTTAGCAGACTAATAGCAAAATATAGAGAAGTAGTAAACAGAAGACAGATAAATAGAGAGAATAAAGAAAATAGAAAAAGATCACAAATAGAAGAATACAAGAAAGTAAAACACAGACACAAACACAGAGAATAGAATACAAATAGAGAAAGCATACATTCATGCAACAATCATAATAGAGAAAATGCACAACCAAGTATGATGCATGTCTAGCCCTAGTGCAGGTAATGAGCTCATCTGTCGGTTATTAACCCGCTCC
>NC_029774.3:73821435-73838538 GCF_000817695.3 Arachis duranensis | reverse complement strand
TTTACATCTTTCACTTGTACAAAAGCTTGGCTCAAATCATTTCTCTTTATCATATTAATCTTTTCCCTTCGTATCTCTTTATTCTGTTCTGGTTACTATGTTCTCTGTGTTACTTTATTCTGCTCTGATTACTCTTTTCTCTGCTTAACGTATGTATTTAAGCTTATGTAAATCTCGATATGAATAGTTTGCCTGTCCCAAGTATAGGTTCATTAAGTCTGTACTGAAACATTTTAACTTTTCATATAATACCTAACCCTAGTCGCAACTCGAGGACTAACTATGTTGCCCTAGTTCGTTCGCTAGTCTCTGTCTGTTCTTCTGTTATTAAAACTTTACATACTTTTTCTTCGATTCTTATCTTTTCTTCAACTTTTTATCTTTTATTTATCTTTGCCTCACTAATATGTTCTTATCACTCCCTAAGTGTTTTATGAAGGTAATTAAGAGATTCTGCACTTAAAGTTGTCTTTCTAAAGCTTTTACAGAAAACTGCCTTTTTCGCATTATTTTATTATTTTTATTAAAATATTATTTTTAATTAAATATTATTATTTAATATTTTATTATTATTTATTATTTTATTATTAAATTTTCGAAAATTAACTTACCTTTTACTTTTAACTTTAAAATTCACTTTTTACCACTTGTAATTTTTAATATGTCTACTTTAACTATTCTAACTTTTGAAAATTATAAAATAACCCCTCAAACAACAAAATAATTACAACCTTGCCCTCTTTAAGATCCTAAAGGTGTTCTTCATCACACTCAAAGTGTTCTTCATGTTCTTCGTAAATTTTTCATTCTTTCTCTATTTTTACCCGTTTTTCAATCTTTTCAGCAACCAATTTTTTTTACCATAATTCAAAATAAAATTATAGTCACTAAAGCCCCATATTTTCCTCTTTATTACAACACAAATTCAACCCTAATTTAAGGGTTAGGGTTCATTTTTCCCAGCTGTCCAAGAACACAAGTTCATAGCTTGAATTTCATCAATTTTTCACCAAAACTTCGATAAGAATCACTCATATAAACAATCAATTTCAAGCACATCCAAACCATATCATAATCACACAACTCAAACACAATTAATTAAGATTAATTTTACCAAATCCTACCTTGATTTGCTGCCTCAAATCTGGTAACGCTTCTAGATGTTCTTTAAGCAATTTTTCCTCCTAATACACATCAAGAACAACTTTGAATCCATAAAACCTCAACTGACCAAACCTCAATCAACATGTTTGGAAGGGATTCCTCATCTTAAACGTGCTGGGAATTGAAGATATTTGGCCCACAAGTCAAGCTAAGCAACAGATCTAAGGAAGAACATCAAGAAAACACATGTTCATGCATGTTTCCTTGAAAACTAAATTCAAAGGGGAAAGGAACAACCATCTCACCTTATTTCCAGCCTTGATAAGTTATATGGTTATGTAGGGGAAGAAGAGAAGATCATTTTGGTGAAATCGGAGTTTTGATTTGAGTTTTAGTTTAGTAGAAATCAAGCTTTGAAGATTTAAGTGTCATGAAAGTTTCTCTTTTTTCTCTCTTGTAATTTTCGGCCAAAATGAAGAAATGAGACAGCCTTGGAGGTCTTCGAGGTATAAGGTAAGTTGTGATTAGTTGGCTTGGAGGTGGATTAAAACTAGATATATCGAAACACTTGTAACAACATCTCTAAAAATTTTTTTCCGAGCCACTAGCATAAATGACACTAGTAACATAATTAATATGAGAATATAACATGTATGATGAGGCCTTAGCATTGGTAAAGTCATCAGAGAGTACTGGTGCTAAGCTGCATGGTGCACGAAATTGTGATCACACTTTTCACAACTCCGCACAACTAACCAGCAAGTGCACTGGGTCGTCCAAGTAATATCTTACGTGAATAACAGTCGATTTCACGGAGATTATCGGCTTGAAGCAAGCTATGGTCATCTTGTAAATCTTAGTTATGCAGATTCAAATGGATATGGGATTTTGATAATTAAAAGATGAAACATGTATAATGAGGCCTTAGCATTGCTAAAGTCATTAGAGAGTGCTGGTGCTAAGCTGCACCAGTAAACCATAAACCCGGTTAAACCATAAACCCGGTTAAACCAGGTTCAAAAACAGTCCCGGTTAAATATCATTCAAGCATTTTCTAATACTAATATAATGATAATATTATACTATTATCTCTATCCTCTCATGAATCGAGTCTGGTTCGTCAAACAAAGACTATTTACGAGAATCAGAATCAAAACTGCCAACCGATACGGTTCAAAAACTAGGTTCTTCGCGATTGCATTATCGAGCTTGCCTCAAAGGAGGTTCTAGCTTAAGGATGACATAATGATAATGAGGATTGAGATGCTTGATGATATAACAGAGGTGTTCCCTTAACTGATCTTCCGGAGAAATTCGTACTTTCAGAAAAGATCTCGCGTACTCGAAAATCAGGGTTGTTACATTGTTCAAGCTTGGACAACTGACGGTTCATCTTGTTGCTCAGATTAGGTAATTTTCTTTTTGTTTTATTTTCAAAAATTTTTCAAAAATATTTCAAAAAAAATTTTCCCTTTGTTTTCGAAAATTATTCTAAATTTTTAAGAATGAATTCTAGAGTTTCATGGTAACATGTTGAAGCCTGGCTGGCTGTAAAGCCATGTCCAAATTCTTTTGGATTGAGGCTTCCACTTGTCAGCCTAAAAGGCATGTATATGGAGTTGGATGAAGTATCAACGGTTGCATGCCTAATTTATATCCTAAAGCTGGCTGGCTATTAAGCCATGTCCAACTCCTGGATCGGAGCTTTAGGCTAACATTGAAAGATTCCTGGAATTCTTATTAAAAATTTTGAATTTCTTATTTTCTTTTTCCTATAAAATTTCGAAAAAAATACAAAAAAATTGCAAAATCATAAAATCAAAAATATTTTTGTGTTTCTTGTTTGAGTCTAGTGTCATGTTTTAAGTTGGTGTCAATTGCATGTCTTTAAAAAATTGTGCATTTTTCGAAAACTCATGCATGGTGTTCTTCATGATCTTCAAGTTGTTCTTGGTAAGTTTTCTTGTTTGATCTTGATATTTTCTTGTTTTGTATTTTTTTGTTGTTTCTCATATGCATTTTTTAATTCTTAGTGTCTAAATATGAAAAATTTCTAAGTTTGGTGTCTTGCATGTTTTTCTTTTCTTGAAAATTTTTTCAAAAATATGTTCTTTATGTTCATCTTGACATTCAAAGCGTTCTTGGTGTTCATCTTGACATTCATAGTGTTCTTGCATGCATCATGTGTTTTGATTCATAATTTTCATGTTGTAAGTCATTTTTGTTGTTTTTATCTCTCCTCATTAAAAATTCAAAAAAAAAATCAATAAATATATCTTTTCCTTTTTTTCTCCTAAATTTCGAAAATTTGAGTTGACTTAGTCAAAATTTTTTAAAACTTAGCTATTTCTTATAAGTCAAGTCAAATTTTCAATTTTTAAAATCCTATATTTTCAAAATCTTTTTCAAAAATCAAATCTTTTTCATTTTTCTTTTATGATTTTCGAAAATTTAAAATTATTTTTCAAAATCATTTTGTTATCTTTATTTCAAAATTTTGAAAACTTTACTAACAATTAATGTGATTGATTCAAAAATTTGAAGTTTGTTACTTTCTTGTTAAGAGAGGTTCAATCTTCAAATTCTAGAATCATATCTTTTAGTTTCTTGTTAGTCAAGTAATCAATTTTAAATTTTAAAAATTAAATCTTTTTCAAAATATAATTTTCAATCATATCTTTTAAAAATATCTTTTTTCAAATCATATCTTTTTCAAAAATTTGATTTTAAAATATCTTTTCTAACTTCTTATCTTTTCAAAAATTGATTTTCAACTAACTAATTGACTTTTGGTTGTTTCTTATCTTTTCAAAACCAACTAACCACTTTTCCCTCTCTAATTTTCGAAAACTCCTCACCTCTTTTTCAAAATTCTTTTAATTAACTAATTGTTTCAATTTTAATTTTAATTTCATTTCTTCTCTTAATTTTCGAAAATCACTAACCCTTTTTCAAAATTAATTTTCGAAATTCTCTCCCTCTCATCTTCTTCTATTTATTTATTTATTTACTAACACTTCTCTTCATCTCAAGAATTCGAACCTATCTTCCCCTTTGTGTTTGGATTCTTAACTCTTTTCCTTTTTCTATTCCTTTCTTCTTCTAATAACATAAAGGAATCTCTATACTGTGACATAGAGGATTCCTCTTCCTTTTCTGTTCTCTTCTTTTTCATATGAGCAGGAACAAGGAAAAGGCATTCTTGTTGAAGCTGATCCTGAACCTGAAAGGACTCTGAAGAGGAAACTGAGAGAAGCTAAAATACAATAATCCAGAGACAACCTTGCTGAAATTTTCGAACAAGAAAAGGATATGGCAGTCGAACCCAACAAAAATAATGCAAGGAGGATGCTTGGTGACTATACTACACCTACTTCCAAGTTTGATGGAAGAAGCATCTCAATCCCTGCCATTGGAGCAAACAATTTTGAGCTGAAACCTCAACTAGTTACTCTAATGCAACAGAACTGCAAGTTCCATGGACTTCTATCAGAAGATCCCTACCAATTTTTAACTGAGTTCTTGCAAATTTGTGAGACTGTTAAGACTAATGGAGTAGATCCTGAAGTCTACAGGCTCATGCTTTTCCCCTTTACTGTAAGAGACAAAGCTAGAATATGGTTGGATTCACAACCTAAAGAAAGCCTGGACTCTAGGGATAAGCTAGTCACGACCTTCTTGGCTAAGTTCTTTCCTCCTCAAAAGCTGAGCAAGCTTAGAGTGGATGTTCAGACCTTCAAACAGAAAGATGGTGAATCCCTCTATGAAACTTGGAAAAGATACGAGCAGATGACCAAAAGGTGTCCTTCTGACATGCTCTCAGAGTGGACTATTTTGGATATCCTCCATTATGGTCTATCTGAGTTTTCTAAGATGTCATTGGACCATTCTGCAGGTGGATCCATTCACCTAAAGAAAATGCCTGCAGAAGCTCAAGAACTTATTGACATGGTTGCAAATAACCAATTCATGTACACTTCTGAGAGAAATTTTGTGAATAAGGGAATGCCTCAGAGGAAGGGAGTTCTTGAGATTGATGCTTTGAATGCCATATTGGCTCAGAACAAAATGTTGACTCAGCAAGTCAATATGATTTCTCAAAGTCTGAATGGATGGCAAAATGCATCCAACAGTACTAAAGAGGTATCTTCTGAAGAAGAAGCTTATGATCTTGAGAACCCTGAAATGGTAGAGGTAAATTACATGGGTGAACATTATGGAAACACCTATAATTCATCATGGAGAAATCATTCAAATTTCTCATGGAAGGATAAACAAAAGCCTCAACAAGGCTTTAATAATGGTGGAAGAAATAGGCTCAGCAATAGCAAGCCTTTTCTATCATCTTCTCAGCAACAGACAGAGAATTCTGAGCAGAGCACCTCTAACATAGCAAACATAGTCTCTGATCTGTCCAAGGCCACTTTAAGTTTCATGAGTGAAACAAGGTCCTCCATTAGAAATTTAGAAGCACAAGTGGGCCAGCTGAGTAAGAAAATCACTGAAACTCCTCCTAGTACTCTCCCAAGCAATACTAAAGAGAATCCAAAAAGAAAGTGCAAGGCCATTGACATGATCAAAATGGCCGAACCTAGAGAGGAAGGGGAGGACGTGAATCCCAATGAGGAAGACCTCATGGGACGTCTCCCAGATAAGAAGGAGTTTCCTATTGAGGACCTAAAGGAATCTGAGGCTCATATAGAGACCATAGAGATTCCATTAAACCTCCTTCTGCCATTCATGAGCTCTGAAAACTATTCTTCCTCTGAAGAGGATGAAGATGTAACTAGAGAGCAAGTTGCCCAATATCTAGGAGCCATCATGAAGCTGAATGCCAAGTTATTTGGTAAGGAGACTTGGGAAGGTGAACCTCCCTTGCTCATTAGTGAACTAGACACATGGGTTCAGTAAACTTTTCCTCAAAAGAAACAAGATCCTGGTAAATTCCTAATACCCTGTACCATGGGCACCATGACCTTTGAGAAGGCTCTGTGTGACCTGGGGTCAGGTATAAATCTTATGCCACTCTCTGTAATGGAGAAACTAGGGATCTTTGAGGTACAGGCTGCCACATTCTCATTACAGATGGCAGATAAGTTAGTAAGACAAGCTTATGGATTGGTAGAGGACGTGTTAGTAAAGGCTAAAGGCCTTTACATCCCTGCTAATTTCATAATCTTAGACACCAGGAAGGAGGAGGATGAATGCATCATCCTTGGAAGACCCTTCCTAGCCACAGCAGGAGCTGTGATTGATGTTGACAGAGGAGAGCTAGTCCTTCAATTGAATGGGGTTTACCTTGTGTTTAAAGCTCAAGGATATTCCTCTGCAACCATGGAGAGGAAGCATGAGAAGCTTCTCTCAATACAGAGTCAAACAAAGTCACCACAATCAAACTCTAAGTTTAGTGTTGGGAGGCCGCAACCAAACTCTAGGTTTGGTTTTGAATCCCCACATTCAAACTCTAAGTTTGGTGTTGGGAGTCTACAACATTGACCTGATCACCTGTGAAGCTCCATGAGAGCTTACTCTCAAACTATTGACATTAAAGAAGTGCTTATTGGGAGGCAACCCAATTTTTATTTATTTATAATTTTATTGTTCTTTTATGTTTTATTAGGTTCATGATCATGTAGAGTTACAAAACAAATGCTAAAATTAAAAATAGAACAAAAAACAGCACAAGAAACAGCACACCCTAGAGGAGCTTACTGGCGTTTAAACGCCAATAAGGAGCATCTGGCTGGCGTTCAACACCAGAACAGAGCATGAATCTGGCGTTGAACGCCAGAAACATGCAGCAATCTGGCGTTCAAATGTCAGGATTGCACCCTGAGTAAAGCTGGCATTAAACACCAGAAACAAGCATGGAACTGGTGTTCAACGCCAGAAACATGCTACAGACTGGTGTTGAACGCCCAAAACAAGCATAGAATTGGCATTTAACGCCAGAAACAAGCATCAATCTGGAGTTAAACACCAGGATTGCATGGAGAGGGTATTTTACACGCCTAATTGGTGCAGGGATGATAAATCCTTGACACCTCAGGATTTGTGGAACCCACAGGATCACCTCAGGATTTGTGGACCCCACGGGATCCCCACCTACCTCAACTCACCTTCTCTCTTCTTCACCAATCACCTCAATCTCTCTTCCACATCACCTCTTCACCACTCACATCCATCCATCCTTCCCACCCAAACCCACCCTAAATGGCCGAAACACAAACATCTCTCCCTCTCCTCGATATCTTCTTCTTCTTCTTCTATTCTTTCTTTTTAGCTCGAGGGCGAGCAAGTTTGGTGTGGTAAAAGCATAGCTTTTTGTTTTTTATAACCATTTATGGCACCTAAGGCCAGAGAAACCTCTAGAAAGAGGAAAGGGAAGACAAACGCTTCGACCTCCGAGTCATGGAAGATGGAGAGATTCATCTCAAAGGTCCAAAGCTCAGTAGTAGAGCATTTGACTGCACATCAAGAGAGCCCACTCATGGACCTCAACAAGAGCATGAAGAATTCCCTTATCAAGAAATCCCTGAGATATCTCAGGGGATACATTTTTCTTCACACAATTTTGGGAGCAACTAAGGATAGGAGCACCAAAATCGCTAGGGATCAAGCAACAGAGGCAAGGAAGAGACATAGAAGATCTCAAGGACATCATTGGTCCTTCAAGGAGAAGGCGCCACCATCACTAAGGTGGACTCATTCCTTGTTCTTATTTCTCTGTTTTTCGGTTTTTATGTTATATGTTTGTCTATGTGTGTGTCTTTACTACATGATCATTAATATTTAGTAACTATGTCTTAAGGCTATAAATAATTCCATGAATCCTTCACCTTTCTTAAATGAAAAAAGTTTTTAATATAAAAGAACAAGAAGTACGTAAGTTTTGAATTTATCCTTGAAATTAGTTTGATTATATTGATGTGGCGACAATACTTTTTGTTCTCTGCATGAATGCTTGAACAGTGTATATTTTTGATCTTGTTGTTTATGAATGTTAAAATTGTTGGCTCTTGAAAGAATGATGAAAAAGAGAAATGTTATTGATGATCTGAAAAATCATAAAATTGTTTCTTGAAGCAAGAAAAAGTAGTGAAGAACAAAGCTTGCAAAAAAAAAGTAGCGAAAAAAAAAACAAAAGAAAAAGAAAAAGCAAGCAGAAAAAGCCAATAACCCTTAAAACCAAAAGGCAAGGGTAAAAAAGATACAAGGCTTTGAGCATCAATGGATAGGAGGGCCCAAGGAAATAAATCCAGGCCTAAACGGCTAAATTAAGCTATCCCTAACCATGTGCTTGTAGCATGCAGGTCCAAGTGAAAAGCTTGAGACTGAGTGGTTAAAGTCATAATCCAAAGCAAAAAGAGTGTACTTAAGAGCTCTGGACACCTCTAACTGGGGACTTTAGCAAAGCTGAGTCACAATCTGAAAAAGTTCACCTAGTCATGTGTCTGTGGCATTTATGTATCTGGTGGTACTACTGGAAAACAAAGTGCTTAGGGCCACGGCCAAGACTCATAAAACAGACTCATAAAAGTAGCTGTGTTCAAGAATCAACATACTTAACTAGGAGAATTAATAACACTATCTGAACTCTGAGTTCCTATAGATGCCAATCATTCTAAACTTCAAGGATAAAGTGAGATGCCAAAACTGTTAAGAAGCAAAAAGCTACAAGTCCCGCTCATCTAGTTAGAACTAATATTCACTGATATTTTGAGATTTATAGTATATTCTCTTCTTTTTATCCTATTTGAATTTCAGTTGCTTGGGGACAAGCAACAATTTAAGTTTGGTGTTGTGATGAGCGGATAATTTATACGCTTTTTGGCATTATTTTTAGGTAGTTTTTAGTAGGATCTAGCTACTTTTAGGGATGTTTTCATTAGTTTTTATGCAAAATTCACATTTCTAGACTTTACTATGAGTTTGTGTGTTTTTATGTGATTTCAAGTATTTTCTGGCTGAAATTGAGGGACCTGAGCAAAAATCTGATTCATGCTGAAAAAGGACTGCTAATGCTATTGGATTCTGAGCTCCCTACACTCGAAATTGATTTTCCGGAGCTACTAAACTCTAAATGGCGCGCTCTTAATGGCGTTGGAAAGTAGACATCCAGAGCTTTCCAGCAATATATAATAGTCCATACTTTATTCGAGATTAGATGACACAAACTGGCGTTCAACGCCAGTTCCATGCTGCATTCTGGAGTCAAGTGCCAGAAACACGTCACAAACCAGAGTTAAACACCAAAAACATATTACAACTTGGCATTTAACTTCAAGAGAAGCCTCTGCACGTGTACAGCTCAAGCTCAGCCCAAGCACACACCAAAGTGGGCCCCGGAAGTGGATTTCTGCACTAAGACTTATTTCTGTAAACCCTAGTAGCTAGTTTAGTATAAATAGAACTTTTTACTATTGTACTAGGGGTCCTTTTCCCTACTTTCGAATTCATATGTCTTTTGTGGAGGCTGGCCATTCGGCCATGCCTGGACCATCACTTATGTATTTTCAACGGTGGAGTTTCTACATACCATAGATTAAGGGTGTAGAGCTCTGCTGTACCTCGAGTTTTAATGCAATCACTACTATCTTTTATTCAATTCGGCTTATTCTTATTCTAAGATATTCGCTGCACTTCAACATGATGAATGTGATGATCCATGACACTCATCATCATTCTCACCTATGAATGCATGACTGACAACCACTTTCGTTCTACCTTAGAACGAGCGAGTATCTCTTGGATTCCTTAATCAGAATCTTCGTGGTATAAGCTAGAATTATTGGCGGCCATTCTTGAGAATCCGGAAAGTCTAAACCTTGTCTGTGGTATTCCGAGTAGGATTCAAACTCGCGATTGTTGGGCGTGATGAGAAACGCAAAAGAATCAATCGATTCTAATCCGACATGATCGAGAATCGACAGATGATTAGCCATGCTGTGACAGAGCATTTGGACCATTTTCACTGAGAGGATGGGATGTAGCCATTGACAATGGTGATGCCCTACATACAGCTTGCAATGAAAAGGAGTATGAAGGATTGAAGGAAGGCAGTAGGAAAGCAGACATTCAACAGGGACTAAGCATCTCCATGCGCTTATCTGAAATTCCCACCAATGAATTACATAAGTATTTCTATCTTTATTTTATGCTTTAATTATTAAAAATTTCGAAAACCATTATAACCATTTGAATCCGCCTAACTGAGATTTACAAGATGACCATAGCTTGCTTTATACCAACAATCTCCGTGGGGTCGACCCTTACTCACGTAAGGTATTACTTGGACGACCCAGTGTACTTGTTGGTTAGTTGTGCAGAGTTGTGACACTTTTGAGATTCACGTTTGGGAGCACCGAGTCTATTGGCGCCATTGTTGATGATCACAATTTCGTGTACCAGTCCATTCTGAGAGCATGTCAGAAGGACACTTTTTAGTAAGTTGCTTGTATCTTTCCCAAGCTTCATAGAGGGATTCACCTTCTTTATGCCTGAAGGTTTGAATATCCACTCTAAGCTTGCTCAACTTTTGAGGAGGAAAGAATTTGGCTAAGAAAGCCATGACCAGCTTATCCCAAGAGTTCAGGCTATCTTTAGGTTGAGAGTCCAACCATATTCTAGCTTTGTCTCTTACAGCAAAAGGGAAAATCATAAGCTTATAGACCTCGGGATCAACTCCATTGGTCTTAACAGTATCACAGATCTACAAGAATTCAGTTAAGAACTGAGAAGGATCTTCTGATGGCAGTTCATGAAACTTACAATTCTGTTGCATCAGAGAAACTAATTGAGGCTTAAGCTCAAAATTGTTTGCTCCAATGGCAGGGATTGAGATGCTTCTTCCATGGAAGTTGGAATTTGGTACAGTGAAGTCACCAAGCATCTTCCTTGCATTATTGTTGGGTTCGACCATTACTTCTTTTTCGAGATTCTCTGTAAGGTTTTCTCTAGATTGTTGTGCTTTAGCTTCTCTTAGCTTCTTCTTCAGAGTCCTTTCAGGTTCAAGATCTGCTTCAACAATAATGTTTTTGTCCTTGCTCCTGCTCATATGAAAAAGAAGAGAACAGAAAGGAAGAGGAATCCTCTATGTCATAGTATAGAGATTCCTTTATGTGAGTAGAAGAAGAAAAGAATAGAAGAATGATGTAGAGAGAAGAGATGAAGAGTTCGAACACAGAGAGGGAGAGAAGGTTCGAATTATAAGAAGAAGAGAAGAGTGTTAGTGATTAAATAAATAAATAGAAGAAGATGAGAGAGATAGAGTTTTCGAAAATAATTAAAAGGAAAAGGAAAATATTAAATCAAACAAAAAGTTAAGTGGTTAATTGAAAAAGATTTGAAAATCAATTTTGAAAAGATAATAAGTTAGAAAAGATTTTGAAATTGATTTTGAAAAAGATATGATTTGAAAAAGATATGTTTGAAAAGATATGATTGAAAAGATATGATTAAAATTTATTTTATTTTGAAACAAAAATTGAAAAGGAAATTAAAAATATTTGATTTTGAAAATTAATGTTAATGACTTGACTAACAAGAAACTAAAAGATATGATTCTAGATTTTAAAGGTTGAACCTTTCTTAACAAGAAAGTAACAAACTTGAAATTTTTGAATCAATCACATTAATTGTTAGTAAAGTTTTTGAAAATTTGAAATGAAATTAAGAAAAAGATTTTGAAAAACAATTTTTAAAATTTTTGAAGAACATGAAAGAAAAGTTGAAAAAAGTTTGATTTTTGAAAAAGTTTTGAAAATATAGGATTTTTGAAATTGAAATCTTGGCTTGACTAACAAGAAACAACTTATTTTAAAAAATTTTGACTAAGTCAACCCAAAGATTTCGAAATTTATGAGTGAAATAAGGAAAATATATATTTTTTAATTTAATTAGGAAAGAGAAAAACACAAAAATGACTCAACACATAAAAATTTTGGATTAAAACAAATGATGCATGCAAGAACACTATCAATGTCAAGATGAACACCAAGAACAATTTGAAGATCATGATGAACATTAGCAACTTATTTTTGAAAAATTTTCAAGAAAAGAAAAAAAAAACATGCAAGACACCAAACTTTGAAATTTTTCATGTTTAGACATTATGAATTCAAAAATGCATATGAAAAACAACAAAGGACACAAAACAAGAAAATATGAAAATCTAACAAGGAGACTCATTAAGAACAACTTGAAGATCATGAAGAACACATGCATGAATTTTCGAAAATTTTTTTTTGAAGGATTAAAACATGAAATTGACACCAAACTTAAAAATTAACACTAGACTCAAACTAGAAACACAAAATATTTTTGATTTTATGATTTTTGTAATTTTTTTTGATTTTTCAAAAATTAATTTTGGAAAAACGAAAAAGAAGAAAAATTTTGAAAGATTTTTGAAAACCTTTTGAAAACAAAACAAAGGTTGAAATAAGAAGAAAATTACCTAATCTGAGCAACAAGATGAACCGTCAGTTGTCCAAACTCAAACAATCCCCGGCAACGGCGCCAAAAACTTGGTGCACGAAATTGTTATCCCCTGGCATGGCTCCAAAGACTTGGTGCACAATGCCATGATTCACACGTCTCTTCTCAACTTCGCACAGCTGACCAGCAAGTGCACTGGGTCATCCAAGTAATACCTTACGTGAGTAAGGGTCGATCCCACGGAGATTGTCGGCTTGAAGCAAGCTATGGTCATCTTGTAAATCTCAGTCAGGCGGATTCATATGGTTATAGAGTTTTGATAATTAAAAGATAAATAAACACAAAATAAGGATAGAGATACTTATGTAATTCATTGGTGGGAATTTCAGATAAGCGTATGGAGATGTGTTATTCCTTCTGAATCTCTGCTTTCCTACTATCTTCATTCAATCATTTATACTCCTTTCCATGGCAAGCTGTATGTTCAAGATCACCGTTATCAATGGCTACCTCCCGTCCTCTCAGTGAAAATGGTCCTCTACGGTTTCTGTACGGCTAATCAACTGTCAAATTTCTCGTCTGAGATGAAAAATACCAGGCACAGCTACTGCATGGCTAATCAGCTGTTGGTTCTCGATCATGTCGGAATAAGATCCAATGATCCTTTTGCATCTGTCACTACGCCCTACAGTCGCGAGTTTGAAGCTCGTCACTGTCATCCCTTCCCAGATCCTACTCGGAATACCACAAACAAGGTTTAGACTTTCCGGATCTCAAGAATGCTGCCAATTCATTCTAGCCTATACCATGACGGTTCTAATCTCATATTTAGATTCCCCATTGTTAGAGGGGAGTCGATGTGAATCGTTGATTAGAAACCCAAGAGATACACACTCTAGCTTTCGCAGGTAGAATGGAAGTGGTTGTCAGGCACGCGTTCAAAAATTGAGAATGGTGATGAGTGTCACGGATCATCACATTCATCATGTTGAAGTGAGAGTGAACATCTTAGAATAAGAATAAGCTTGAATTAAGTAGAATAACAATAGTACTTTGCATTAATACTCGAGGAACAGCAGAGCTCCACACCTTAATCTATGGTGTGTAGAAACTCCACCGTTGAAAATACACAAGTGGTGAAGGTCCAGGCATGGCCGAATGGCCAGCCTCCCAAAGTGAACATAAGATCAAAAGATGATCAAAAGGTCCAAAGATGTTCCCAAAGATGTTCCCAAAGATGTTCCCAAAGATCTAAATACAATAGTAAAAGGTCCTATTTATACTAGACTAGTTACTAGGGTTTACAGAAATAAGTAAATGATGCAGATATCTACTTCCGGGCCCACTTGGTGTGTGCTCGGGCTGAGCATTGAAGCTTTCATGTGTAGAGACTTTTCTTGGAGTTAAACGCCAGCTTTTATGCCAGTTTGGGTGTTTAACTCCAGCTTTTATGCTATTTCTGGCATTTAACGCCAGAATAGGGTAGGAAGTTGGCGTTTGAATGCCAGTTTGCGTCATCAAAACTCGAGCAAAGTATGGACTATTATATATTGCTAGAAAACCCAAGATGTCTAATTTCCAACGCAATTGAGAGTGCGCCATTTTGGGTTTCTGTAGCTCCAAAAAATCCATTTCGAGTGCAGGGAGGTTAGAATCCAACAGCATCAGTAGTCCTTTTTCAGCCTCTGAATCAGATTTTTGCTCAGGTCCCTCAATTTCAGCCAGAAAATACCTGAAATCATAGAAAAAACACACAAACTCATATTAAAGTCCAAAAATGTGAAAACGTAGCTAGATCCTACTAAAAACTATCTAAAACAATGCCAAAAAGCGTATAAATTATCCACTCATCAATGACCCTCTTTCTATTTGAGTTCTTGTAAAACGTGGAAAAGCTCTTTACTTGAACAATAGCTTGAATACAATTTCTCCTAAATTTTAATTATTTGGATTTAACAGGATACGTGACATATAATCCTCTTATTTTTGGGTAATTAGAATTTTTGTGGAATATAAACTGGAATTTGAACTTCACCCTCTAATTGGAATTAATTGACCAAGGCATTGGCAGTCAATGAATTTTAGAAGAGACTAGAAAGGTTTAAGGAATTAGGGCTAGTCACATATAGTTTGCCATAAATTAAATCCTACATGATTAAAATAGTTAGTAAGAAAAGTTAATCTGGAAAAATAGATAACTCTGAAACCTTAAGTGTCTCTCCAATATTTTATTTTCAACTTACTTACTTGCGTACCTGCCTTCTGATATTTTTAAATATAAACCTTTTGAATATCTCAAAATCCTTTTCTGTTTGCCTAACTAAGCCAATCAATTAATCATTGTTGCTTGATCCATCAATCCTTGTGGGATCGACCCTTACTCATGTAAGGTATTACTTGGTACGACCCGGTGCATTTGCCGGTTAGTCTGTGGTTGTTAAATCATCGCACCAGTACGTGTGGGTGTGCAATTTCCCATGCTCGCGCCCTACTCGCATTCGTGAGATGCCCAACCCGAATAGGTTGGTCGCGTACACAAGCTATGCAGATTAGTAAAAATGCTGAATGCTGCAGAATCTTTAATTTTGCACTCCGAACTTCCAACGACCATAACTTTTTCGTTAAAAACATTTTTCATCCGTTCTTTGAACGGTGTAAACTTCACGTACCCAATTTTCATATGAAACAAGTTTGAAACAATTTAGGGGTCTAGAAGACGAGTAATGGCTCGCCAAATTTTTGCCAAAAATCAATTTTACACAAAAACCCCCAACCTCTATTTTCAATAAAAATTAAACTCAACCTCAACATTCCATATATATACTCAGCAACTCAACACCAATGACAACATCACATCCCCCATGTGTTACCATATACATCCATTCCTCAATTTTAAACAACCATATGCATAATTTTCTCAATAATCTCAACAAAATCATCAATATACCACCACTCATTCTTATCTATTCATATCACCATCATCAACTCATCACCTAACAACCTAGTATCATCATAAACAATAGTCATCCAACAATACTCAATCAATAACAACAATATCATCAAAGGCACTAAGCATTCAACATACTCATGCATTCTGACCTATCCTATGGTCATCTAGCCTAAGTTTTCACAAGACATTATATATTAAATACGAGAAACCAAAACCATACCTTGGCCAATTTTCTCATATAACCCAAGACAACCCACTTAGGGAAGAAGCATGCCTTCAACACCAATTTTAGCAACTAGCACCAAATCCCAAGCTTCCAATTGCTTCATATCACATATATCCATACACCTAAGACATTTATGACATATACAAACCCAAAATTTAATACCTAACACACTTCTTCAATGAATTCACTATTGGTTGAGAAATTCTTACCGTACCCATGGACCAAACGAACCAAGCTCAACAATTCTCGCAAGCTAAATCAAACCTAAAGTACCAAAAGTAACAAAATCTCAACATATATACTCACAAGGTTTGAAATTCAAGGGGTAGAGTAGCTGAAGTGAGAGTGAAGCTTACATATGAAAATGCTCTGATAGATTCATAAAGCTCGACGAGGAGGTCGCATGGGCGCAAATTGGTGCGGCGATCGGAGCTCGAAGTGAGGAGATATGGTGGTTTAATTATGAGCTTAGGGTTGAAAGATCTTCTTCCTCCTTCCCTTTCTTGTGCAGTGTGAATATCATTTGGGGGAGGAAGAGAATGCTGAGCCTTTAGTTAATGAGGCTTCGGTTGGGCCCGATTCGACCGGTGCAGCTCGTTTGGCCTAATCTTGGGCCAAATTTTTTAAAATTAGTGTCAAAATTCTTATTTTAATTAGCTCTTTCTCATTAAACTATAAAATTCACATTTCAAATTTTTTTATTAAAAATTAATTTATTGATTAATTATTCACTAATTCTACGGGGTTTACATCCTACCTCCTTAATTAAGAATTTTGCCCTCAAAATTCAGATTTCGTTGCCTAAAAAGAGGTGTGGGTAGTTCTTCCGCATATTTGATTCGAGCTACCAAGTATGTTCTTCGATATCGGCCCGACTCCAAGCTACTTTCACCAATGATACTTTCTTCCCACACAATCGTTTGATGCTGGTGTCGTCAATCCTAACCAGGATTATTGGAATTGTGATAGCTACGATTTTAGGAAATTGCACGATCGGCAAAAATTCCTTCCGGCAAGTGCACCGGTTATCGTCAAGTAAAAACTCACAATAGAGTGAGGTCGAATCCCACAACGATTGGTTGAGTGAGCAATTCGGATTAGAAGTGTGTTCTAGTTGAGCGGAATCAAGATTTAGATGAGAATTGCGGAATGTAAAATTGCATGAATTAATGAGCGAGAAGCTAAATTGCTGAAATTAAAAAGGGATCGGGGTGATTGCATGAATTTAATTGCAGAATGTAAAGAGAAAGTGGTAGATCAGAAATGGGGAATTCATTGGGTTTCAGGAGATATTGAGATCTCCGAATCAAAACATTTTTATCCCTTCCTCAACCAATGCATCCATTGAATTTTGCTTTGCAATCTTATATGATTGGATCCCAAT
>NC_029774.3:73815440-73819316 GCF_000817695.3 Arachis duranensis | reverse complement strand
TCCTTCTTCTCCTAGTTGTTGCTTCATGTTCTTTCTAAGATCCTTGTTTCCTTTCCTGCAAAGAGTGATGAAGTTGCTTGCTTCTCAAGCACTTGAGTGGTTAGCTCAACTATGTATAGGCAAGTGTCTGAGTCTTAAGTTGGTGTGTGAACACCAAACTTAGTCTCCTACTTACTCCTCTGCTCTTTGAATCCTTGAATTCTCCTTGGAATGAAGTTGCTGCTAAGGATTTTAAGCATTTCTGTGATTGCTTAGAATGGTTGTTCCTTTCATATAATTCAAAGGTTGTTGTGTTCAGTTGATCTGTATGGTGGAACACCAAACTTAGAGTCACACATTCCCCTTTGAATTATTGATCCACGAATTCATTGTTTGGTGTGAAACACCAAACTTAATTCTTTGCAATGCACAGAACTACTTCACCTTTTTATTGAAACAAATAAAAGAAACAGCAAAGGAGTATTACCTCAGGTTGGGTTGCCTCCCAACAAGTGCTTCTTTAACGTCACTAGCTTGACGGTTGTCCCTTGTTAGGGTGGATTGTAGTGCTTGATGTCTTCTCCTCTCACTATGAAAACGTCCCCATTTGATTCCTTCATGATTTCCAAATGTTCCATAGAAAGAACTTTCCTAATTGTGAACACTTGAGGGAGCTGGGAAGGAATGGTCTTGAGGCCAGATGGGATTGGCAGATAATGACTTGATATCACTTTATCTCCCGGAGAGAAACCTTCAGTGGGAACTTTCTTTTTTCTCCACCCTCTTGGCAATTTCTTTACAATTCTTCCCTCTCTCTTGCGGATTTCTTCATTGACCCTTATGCCAGGAGGATCCTTCTGATCTGTTTCAATTGATTCTTGTGGCTTTAACTCTTGCAATTCTTGTTTGCCTTCCAAGGACTGTTTTAGAGTTTTAGTTGCTGGATTGCTTTCCTCCGAACAGAGATGGCTACTATCATCCTTAGGCTTTTCAAGTTCTGGTTCAGGCTCAGATGCAGGTTTGCAAACATGGAAAATGAGCTGTTCATCATGTATTCTTAAAATTAGCTCTCCTTGTTCTACATCTATAAGCGCTCTGGCAGTGGCTAGAAATGGCCTTCCCAGAATGATAGGGTGTAAGTAGCTTTCCTCCATGTCCAAAATGACAAAGTCTGTGGGAAAGAAATAATTTCCCACTTTCACCAGTACGTTCTCAACTACCCCTTCAGCTTGCTTTCACCAGCACATTCTCAACTACCCCTACAGCTTGCTTTTGAGTTTTGTCGGCCAGTTGTATGATTACATCAGTGGATCTCACCTCATTTAGTTGTAGTCTCTTCATAAGAGTCAGAGGCATCACATTTATGCTAGCTCCTAGATCACAGAGTCCTCTGTCAATTTTTGTTTCCCCTATGATGCAAGGGATATGGAAACTTCCTGGGTCTGTTTTCTTAGAGACTATGTCCTTCTTGATGAGGGCACTGCATTCTTTGTTCATTATTACAGTTTGTCCTCCCTTCAAAACTCTTTTCTTGCTCAGCAATTCCTTCAAATACTTGATATGTGTAGGCATCTGCTGGAGAATCTCAAGAAAGGGAATATTGATATCGAGAGACTTAAATGTCTCTAAAAACCTTGAATATGTTTTCCCTTTTTCACCTCCTCCTAACCTCTGAGGAAATGGTGCTTTTGGTTGGTATGTTTCCAGCATGCCTTTATTTTGCAGTTCCTTGACTTGCTCAGTTTCACTTTCCTGCTTAGCTTCTTCCACACCTTCCTTCAAGATTTCTGGCTCCTGTTCTGAGGGTCTGATTCCTTCTTCTTCTGAGACTTCCTTCAATATGGTGATGGACTTGCATTCCTCCCATCTCACTCCCTTTTGTTCCCCTTTAGGATTCTTTTCTGTGTCACTAGGGAACACTGCAGTTGACTTGGGGGCCTGTTGAGATAGCTCTCCTACTCGAGACTCTATCCTCTTGAGTTTTTCACCATGGTTCCTTAAGGTAGATCTCACATCATCCCTAAAGCTTTTCAACTCACTTATGTCCTGACCCATGTTTGCTAGCATTCCTTCTATCTTGTTTAATTGATCTTGAAATTGTTGGTTCGGATTAGGTTGGGCAGGTTGATTATTTTGGCCATGATATGGTGGTTGGGAGTAAGTGTTTTGTGTGGTTTGGTATGATCTTTGGTTGGAGTTTTGGTATGTGGAATTGTTATGTTGGTTGGGGTTGTAAGGTTTGTGGTTTTGTGGTTGGGTTTGCTAGTTTCCCCACCCAAAGTTTGGGTGGTTTTTCCAGCCTGGGTTGTAAGTGTTGGAATGTGGATCATATGGTTGCCTTTGTTGATTTCCCACATAGTTGGCCTCTTCCCAATCACCTCCTTCAGTGCTTACTTCCTCTTGATCTTGTGTGTGTATTGCCACCACTTGATTTGTTTTTAAATTCCTGGTGAGCTCTGCTAGTTGCTTGGCAAACACCTTGTTTTGGGCTAGAATTGTATCAACATGGTTCAGCTCCATGACTCCCTTAGTGTTGTGTCTTTCTGAAGCATAGTAGTACTCATTCTCAGCCATTGTCTCAATCACTTCAATGGCTTCTTCCACAGTCTTTTTCCTGTTCATTGAACCTCCTGATGAATGGTCTACAGCCTTCCTTGATTCATAAGAAAGTCCATCATAGAAAATATGCAATTGCACCCAGTCAAGGAACATGTCTGGTGGGCATTTCCTTGTCAAATCCTTGAACCTCTCCCATGCCTCGTAGAGAGTTTCACCATCTTGTTGTCTAAAAGTCTGAACCTCAGATCGAAGCCTATTGACCTTTTGTGGGGGGTAGAAACGTGCCAGAAACTTGCTTTCCACCTCATCCCAGGTTGTTAGGCTCTCCCTTGGGAATGATTCCAGCCACTTAGCTGCCTTGTCCCTAAGTAAAAATGGGAACAAGAGCAGTTTATAGGCATCTTCCTGGACTCCATTGGACTTCACAGTGTCGCAAATTCTGATGTGTGGAAAACGATCCAACACAAAACTCACCGGCAAGTGTATCGGGTCGCATCAAGTAATAATAACTCACATGAGTGAGGTCGATCCCACAGGGATTGAAGGATTGAGCAATTTTAGTTTAGTGGTTGATTTAGTCAAGCGAATCAAGTTTTGGTTGAGTGGGTTGTATTTGACAGAAGATAAATTGCTTGAAATGTAAAGGGAGAGGGGAAATTGCAGTAAATTCAAGAACAGGAAAGTAAAATAGACTGAATCTTAAAGAACAAGAAATTAAATGACTGAAACTTAAAGTGCAAGAAATGTAAATTGCAGAAACTTAAAGTGCAAGAAATGTAAATTGCTTGAATGTAAAAGGGATTTGAGGACTGGGATTGCAGAATATAAACAAAGAAGAATTAAATTGCCACAATTAATAGAGCTGGAATTGAATTGGAAGCAATGCAAGCTTAAACAGAAAATTAAAGTAAAATGCAGCAAGGTTCACAAATTCAACAGAAAATGAAATTAAAGTGCAGCAGGGTTCACAGAAGAACCAAAAGTAAATTGGGGTCTCAGGTCTCAAGAGACTAGGTAGCAGAGCCTAGATCTCTATTTGCCTTCCTAGATCCAAGTTCACAAAGCAATTGACAGAAAATTAAAGAAGAAGCAGTAGAAGAACAGAAATCAAATTCAATTATGCAGAAAAGGATCTAAAGAGATTTTAGATGGGAATTGAGACAGAGTTTCCTCAATTTCACACACCCAAAACTCAGAAACAGAAGAGTAGAATTGCCCGAGTAAGAATGAGGAAGGAGATCAGTCAATTCTCCCTTAATCCTCTGAGCTCTCGGTCAAGTCTCTCAAGAACAATTGCAAGAAATTCAAAGCTCAAAGAAAGTGCAAAATTTAAAAGCA
>NC_029774.3:73811148-73813758 GCF_000817695.3 Arachis duranensis | reverse complement strand
ATTATTTCATGAGTTATGCATTTAATCAAACACATATACCACCACCAACTTCCATTCATACTTATGCAACATTGGATATTTCACTTTTCAATTCAAACCAAACTCTTTTATTTAAGCATGTGGGAAACAAAACAATTTTCAAGCTAAGTGATGGATAACAAGCATTATGCAGATTTAGCATTTTTAACAAACAATTTCACTTGCAACTAGATAAACACTTTAGCAAGACATACAATGGTTTCCAGATTCAAAACATTTCACAGCAGCAAGGATTAAGTTTAGATACAACCTTTGAAGTTGCAGCCCTTTGATTTTTCCTTCTGTTGTGTTCTCTTTGAGTTCAGATGCATAATGTCTTCAATTGTTGACTCATGTTCTGCATAATCCTCAAAGTCGCTTGCTTCTCAAGCCCTTAATTATATGGTTAGTATGCATAAATTGAGTGTGGTTCCAGGATTGATTTTTGGTGTAGGGACACCAAACTTAATTGTTTGCCACTGCCTCAGATGCAACAAGTTAACCATATTTGAAAGCATGTATCCTTGCTAAAGGTTAATGAAATTAAAACTAGAAAGCAATTAAACAGTTGAATAATGTGTTTGAAGAAACTACCTCAGGTTGGGTTGCCTCCCAACAAGCGCTCTTTTATTGTCACTAGCTTGACATCTTCTATTTTTTTGCTGATCATGGAGGTTGAAAATCACAGTGCCTTAGCTTGTCTTTCTTCACTGTGAACTTCCTTCCGGTTTCCTCTTTGATGACTTCTATACATTCTTGTGGCAGGATCTTGGTCACAGTGTAGTGATCAGACAACTGTGGGGATACCTTCATGGTTTGACTATTGATCATCACTCGATCCCCTAGTGAAAACTTTCCAGTGGGGATTTTCTGCTTGGCTTTAGTTCTCTCCTCTGTCTCTCTTTGAAGGAATTCTCTGTTGTGTTTTTCTTGGCTGGTACTTCCTTTCTCATTGTCCTCTATGATCCTTTTCCATCCTTCCTTCTTTGTAGCATCTTCGTTGTTGGTTGGTTTATCTTCAATGGGTTTGAGGAAAGTATTTGGTTTCTTCTCACCCATTTCTGCAAAGTGCTTCGCCAATTGAGCTATCTGCTCCTCAATTCCTCTCATTAACATCTCTTGGTTCCTTGTTGTTTCCTCTTGATGTTTCATCATTCTCTCCATTAGGATCTCCAAGTTTGTGATTCTCTGAGAGTCTTGTGAGGTTGGTTGGTTATGACATGTTGAAGGTAGGAAGTGTGGGTGTGGTGGCGGCATGTAGTGGTTGTTATTGCTGTAATGGTGTTTTTGATGATTTATGAAGTTCGGGTTGTTATAATGGAATTCCCTTGGTCTGTGATTTTGGTACTCACTCCTTCTCCAGTTGAGATGGGTTTGGGAGTGTCTGTGTTGTGAGGGGTGGCTTTGAATGGTATTAGTGGGTGTGTGATATTGATTGTTTGTGATCATGAGGTTGCCTTGGTGGAAACTTCCTTGTTCTTGATGTTGAAACTCCCTCATTCTCAGATAAGAATGGGGTCTCCATGGTGGAAATTTGGCATTCCCTGCAGCAGACAGCTCCATGTTTGTTGTGGTTGATGGTGCATTTGTCTGTTTAGGTCCTTGAACGCATTCACCCCTTCAATATTCATCACTTCTTTTTCTGAGATTGCATTCTGTGGTTTCTCAGATGGATGTTGGTCGTTGACTCCTTTGTCATTGAAGTCTGCAATTCCTTGGGCAGTTGTTGTTGCTTTGAGTAGGTCATCTGAGAAGTAGTCCACTGCTTTTCTTGTTTCTGGGGTCAATCCTTCATAGAAAGCTCGGAAGCCCACTTTATCAGTTACTTTCTTGTATCTTTCCCAGGCCTTAAAGAGTGGTTCTTCGTCCCCTTGTGTGAATAGATGTTCCTCCTTTTTCAGCTGGATGATTTGTCTAGATGAGGAGAATTTGGCCAGAAATTTGGTGACCAAATCATCCCAACTAGTGATACTTCCTTGAGGAAAAGTTTCAAACCATTGTGCAGCTTCACCCTTTAATGAGAAAGGGAATAACAGGATCTTGTAAGTGTCATGATCTGAACCATCTGTTTTGACCGCATTACAAGTTCTCAAGAAAGTAGATATGTGCTGTTGAGGATCCTCCGATGGATTTCCATCATAAGAACAATTGTTCTTGATGAGTGTAATGAGGGGTGGCTTCATGTCATGATACTCCTTGTTTGTAGAAACTTGATTTCCTATGGCATGCGATCAAACAGGAGGAATAAACGACAGCACACTTGAGGATTAAATGAAGTTAGTTAAAATAAACTGTTAGCGAATTGATAGAGGCAATTTCTCAAACAGTTAGTATGTTAGTAAAAAGATAAAGAAAAAAAAAGAAAAAGTGCTTAATCTAGACGTCCACTTCACTTAATCATTGTCAATCTATTTCAATCCCCGGCAACGGCGCCAAAAACTTGATGCGTGGAAAACGATCCAACACAAAACTCACCGGCAAGTGTACCGGGTCGCATCAAGTAATAATAACTCACATGAGTGAGGTCAATCCCACAGGAATTGAAGGATTGAGCAATTTTAGTTTAGTGGTTGATTTAGTCAAGCGAATCAA
>NC_029774.3:73807918-73808741 GCF_000817695.3 Arachis duranensis | reverse complement strand
CTCTCATGGTTGTGAACTTCTCTATCCATGTTGAGATCTAGAGCTTCCTCAAAATTGTCCTCAGATTCTCCTTCAGATTCTTCTTCTCTCAGTACTCTCTTCCCTCTTGCTTCCCTTCTAAGTTTATGAAGGGTCCTCTCTGGTTCGGTATATGGAGGAGTTGATGTCTCTCCTCTCCTACCTATCATACAAGAACACAGCACAGGCAACAAACAAGTGAAATACTCTTGGTTAATGGAAGAGTATGGTTAGAGCAATTGAGGAATTAATTCAAATAGTTAGTGGGTCAGTGAGTTACTTGCTTGAAATTAAAGGCATAAAGAAAGAAAGCAAGTAACAGAGTGCAGAAATTAAAAGAAAGAAAAAGCAAATAACAGAGTGCAGGAATTAAAATCAACAAGTAACTTGAACTAAATTAACAAAACAAGAAAAATGCTCAATCTAGTTAACTTCCAATTTGAGAATTGTCAATCGAAAACCAATCCCCGGCAACGGCGCCATAAACTTGATAGCTACGATTTTAGGAAATTGCACGATCGGCAAAAATTCCTTCCGGCAAGTGCCCCGGTTATCGTCAAGTAAAAACTCACAATAGAGTGAGGTCGAATCCCACAAGGATTGGTTGAGTGAGCAATTCGGATTAGAAGTGTGTTCTAGTTGAGCGGAATCAAGATTTAGATGAGAATTGAGGAATGTAAAATTGCATGAATTAAAGAGCGAGAAGCTAAATTGCTGAAATTAAAAAGGGATCGGGGTGATTGCATGAATTTAATTGCAGAATGTAAAGAGAAAGTGGTAGATCAGAAATGGGGAATTCATTGGG
>NC_029774.3:73779329-73796010 GCF_000817695.3 Arachis duranensis | reverse complement strand
CAAGTAATGACACATGACTCAACAAATTGAAATTCCAAACTCATCAATTCTTCAGGCCCAATCCCATAAACCATGATATTCAATTGGGTTTCCTACCAGAGTACGTTTAAGTTAATGTTTGTGCTCAAATGCTAACTTAAACTGTAATATCTTTGGCCCAGAAACCTTTTCAATAGTGGTGTTTAAGTTGTAGTTTAAGCTTCAGTTTAAGGTTAAACTGAAGCTTAAATGTGGAAATGGAAGAAAGCAACCCAGGAGTGTGAAATGTCGAACACATTTAAGCTTCAGTTTAAGGTTAAACTGAAGCTTAAACGTGGAATTGAAGAAAGCAATCCTGGAGGGTGGAATGGTCGAACACGTTTAAGCTCCAGTTTAAGGTTAAACTGGAGCTTAAACGTGGGAATGAGAAAGCAACCCTGGAGGAGAAAAAATAGTCGAACACGTTTAAGCTCCAGTTTAAGGTTAAACTGGAGCTTAAACGTGGGAATGCTCCCTGATGCATTTCTCATGTCTGGCGTTTAACTTCCAGTTTAAGGTTAAACTGGAGGTTAAACGCCAGTTTCAGCTTTTCTCAGCTTTCATGATTCTGGCGTTTAAGCTCCAGTTTAAGCTTAAACTGGAGCTTAAACGCCACTTCCCAGATTGTCAGATCTTCTCTTACTTGAATCGATTTGGTTCCTGGACATGGCTTGCATCGGGAGTATACTTCCAAAGCTGCAAAACATGAAACACGTCGTGCATGTTTGAAATGTACGGCGGTAAGGCAATTCTATAGGCTAGCGGCCCAATTCTCTTCAGAATTGCAAATGGTTTGATGTAATAGGGATTCAGTTTTTTCGTCTTGATTGCTCTTCCCACTCTGGTTGTTGGAATAACCTTTAGAATACGTGCTCTCCTTCTTCAAATTCTAAAGGCTTCTCCCTTTGATCAGTATAGCTCTTCTGACGGCTTTGAGCAACAAGCATTTGTCTTGGGATTTTTTTATCTACTAAGTGGTTTCTGCTATTATTTTAGGCCCTAATTAGCTCTTTTCTCTAGCTTCATACCAGTATAGCAGAGATTGACAATTTCTCCCATACAAAGCCTCATATAGATCCATTCTGATGCTCGCATGGTAGCTATGTTATATGCAAACTCTACTAGTGGCATGTATCGATCTTAGCTCACCGGCTAGTCCAAAATATAAGCACTCAGCGTATCATTCAAGGTTTGAATTGTTCTCTCTGACTGACCATCTGTTTAAGGGTGATATGTAGTACTCAAGCTTAACTGAGTCCCAAATGCCTATTGGAAAGCTCCTCAGAACCTTGAGGTGAAACGAGGATCTCTGTCGGATATAATGGTGGAAGGAACGCGGTGCAACCTTATAGTTGTTGCACAAAATTTGAGCTCGCACAACTGAACTAGCAAGTGCACCGGGTTGTCAAAGTAATACCTCAGGTGAGTGAAGGTCGATCCCACGAGGATCGTCAGATTTAGTAAGCAATAGCTATCTTGCTGGACTTAGTCAGACAAACAATAAAAGGTGATTGTTGTTGAGAACGCATAAAATAATTAAATAAGAAAAGCAATAAAAGGTTGGTGTAAATTCAATATATGAAAACAGTTAAGGACTTGGAGATGTTTTATTTTTTTGGATTAATACTTCTTACTAAATATTTTAACAATCAATGATTCATTCCATGGCAAACTGTAAGTGATTAAACCCTAATTCCTTAGCAATTTAATCTCCTTTGATTCACCGGGGTCAGTGGTCATTTAATTTGAATGAGGGTGAAGCTCATTATTCTAGTTTATACCACAAAAGACCTAATCACCCTAGATCCCAGCTGAATAAATATTCCGATGTCCCTAACGAGTTGTGGATTAGCCGTCTAGGAGGTTTGTGCTCAAGCTGTAGCTCAAGTGACCTTGGTTAGAGTATCACAAAAACTCATGTAGAAAAAAGGTCAAACTTTCGTTCTACCCATTTTCATTAAGATTAAGAACAAGTCACATCTTAGAATGGAATCAAACATAAATTAAAATAGAAAAATAATAATATTAATCTATAAAAATAAACAGAGCACCAAACCTTAGCCAGGAGGTTTAGTTGCTCATAACTTTACAAAGAAAATAAGTTCTGAAAAGTATGGAAGAAGATCTGAATGTGTTTAAACCTAAATGATCTCCTCTTTAAATAGTAAATGCTAAACCTAAAAGATATTATTTTAAATTCAAAATTACAAAGGTAAGATAAGATCATCCTAAGGAGTGCTAAAATCCACTTAAGGGGCTCACTTGAATGCTCATAAGGGAACAGTGCGTTCTGGTCCCTTGCTCCCTGGCTGGCGTTGAACGCTAGTTTGGGTGTTCAGTGATGGGAGTTACTCCTTCTTGGGTGCTAAATGCCAGGCTTGGGATTTAGCACCTGATTTGGCAGTGATTTCAAAAGAAAAGTGATGAGCGGATAATTTATACGCTTGTTGGCATTGTTTTTACATAGTTTTTAGTATGTTTTAGTTACTTTTTATAATATTTTTATTAGTTTTTATGCAAAAATCACATTTCTGGACTTTACTATGAGTTTGTGTGTTTTTCTGTAATTTCAAATATTTTATGGCTGAAATTGAGGGACTTGAGCAAAAATATGATTCAGAAGCTGAGAACGGACTGCAGATACTCTTGGATTCTGACCCTCATGCACACGAAGTGAATTTTCTGGAGCTACATAAGCCCAATTGGCACGCTCTCAATTGCGTCGGAAAGTAGACATCTTGGGCTTTCCAATAATGGGTAATACTCCATACTTTATATGAGATTTGATGGCCTAAACTGGCATCCAAACACCGGTTAGAGACCATTTTCTGGCGTAAAACGCCAGAACTGGCACCAAAACTGGAGTTAAACGCCTAAACTGACACCAAAGCTGGCGTTTAACTCCA
Source organism: Arachis duranensis (assembly GCF_000817695.3). Lineage (NCBI taxonomy): Eukaryota > Viridiplantae > Streptophyta > Magnoliopsida > Fabales > Fabaceae > Arachis > Arachis duranensis. The sequence continues at coordinate 73,793,086 of NC_029774.3, read as the reverse complement.
ACAATTGCCTATGCACGTGGAAGCTTCAATGCTCAGCCTAAGCACAGACCAAGTGGGCCCCGAAAGTGGATTTCTGCACTATCTGCACTTAGTTACTTATTTTCTGTAAACCTAGGTCACTAGTTGAGTATAATAACTACTTTTAGAGATTCATTTTATGACTGACGACATTTTTACATTCCTTATTGTATCTCTGACGGCATGAGTCTCTAAACCCCATGATTGGGGGTGAGGAGCTCTGTTGTGTCTCAATGAATTAATGCAATTACTACTGTTTTCCATTCAATTACGCTTGTCTCTATTCTAAGATATTCACTCGTACTTCAACATGATGAATGTGTTGATTCGTGACATTCATCATCATTCTCAATTCCATCGTGCTTGACAACCACTTCCGTTCTATCTGAGCAAAACGTGGTCATTGGGCGATAGCTTGAGTGTGTATCTCTTGGACTCCTGATTCACGAGTTGATTGCCTCTCCTGACAACAGAGCATTTAAATCCGTGAGATCAGAATCTTCGTGGTAGAGGCTAGAATCAATTGGCAGCATTCCTGAGATCCAGAAAGTCTAAACCTTGTCTGTGGTATTCCAAGTAGGATCTGGGAAGGGATGACTGTGACGAGCTTCAAACTCGCGACTGTTGGTTGCAGTGACAGTGTGCAAAAGGATCAATGGATCTTATTCTAATACAAGTGAGAATCGACAGATGATTAGCCCTGCGGTGAGAACCGTAGCCGGACCATTTTCACTGAGAGAACGGATGGTAGCCATTGACAATGGTGATCCACCAACATAAAGCCTACCATAGAAAGAGCCATGTGCGTTTAGAGAAGAAGACAGTAGGATAGCAACGATTCAGAAGACAGAGCATCTCCGAAACCTCAACCTATTCCTCATCACTGAATCACAAGTATATTTCAATTAATGCTCTTTTACTTTTTATAAGCAAAACTCTTGTTATTATTAATCCTTTGACTAAGATTTACAAGATAACCATATATTGCTTCAAGCCGACAATCTCCGTGGGATCGACCCTTACTCACATAAGGTATTACTTGGACGACCCAGTGCACTTGCTGGTTAGTTGTGCGGAGTTGTGGAAAGTGTGATCACAATTCCGTGAACCAAGTTTTTGGCGCCATTGCCGGGGATTGTTCGAGTTTGGACAACTGACGGTTTATCTTGTTACTTAGATTAGGAAAAATTTATCTTTTTGGTTTAGAATCATTAGAATTGCATCTTCTATTTTCCTTTCAAAAATTTTTCAAAAATATCATTTTTCTTTATTAATCTTTAATTTTTCTTTGAGTCTTCTGTTTGAGTTTAGTTTCATATTTTAAGTTTAGTGTCAATTGCATGTTTTTATTTTTCTTCAAATTTTTTAATTGAACGCTCTTATTTTTATTCATATTTTTCATTACATGTTCTTGTTTATTTTCCTTGTTTGATCTTCAGTTTTTCTTGTTTGGTGTCTTTCGTTGTTTTTCTTGTGCATTTTTAAATTATCAGTATTCAAAAAAAAAATATCAAATACCTTTTCAAAAACACATTAAATTTGTAACTCAATTAGTTAGAGCGTTGTGCCTATGTTCTTGGTAAGTTGGTGCTTCTTTGAGTTTCAATATTTATTAATCTCAGCAATTTTTGATATTTTGGCATCTTCCTTTCAAAACCTTTTCAAAAATAATTTTTATTTGATTAAATTTTGTGTCAAACCTTTAAGTTTGGTGTTCTCTTGTTATTTTTCTTTAATTTTCAAAAATTTATTTTTAGTTTTCTAAAAATTTTAAGTTTGGTGTTCTTTTTTTTATTTTCTTGAGTTCTTACAATCTTTGAATTTTGTTCTTCGTGTTCTTGTGAATCTTCAAGGTGTTCTTGAAGTCTTGTATGTGTTTTGATATTAAAATTTTTAAGTTTGGTATCCCTTGGTGTTTTCCTCCAAAAATTTTCGAAAAACAACAGTGCTAGATCTAAAAATTTTAAGTCTTGTGTCTTTTGTGTGTTTTTCTCTTTCCTCATTAAATTCAAAAATATATTTTCTATTTATTTTAATTGAATTTTCGAATTTTCCTTTTAAAAAAAATTCCATATTTTTATTTTAAAATTTTTATTTTCTTTTTATCTTAGTTTTAAATTTCAAAATTCAAATCCTTTTCAAAAATCATATCTTTTTCAAAATCTTATCTTATCTTTTCTAATATCAAATTTTAAGACATATCTTTTTCAAAACATCCTAACCACTTTCTCTCTCTTCATTCTTCGAAAATCATATCCAAAATTTTTCAAATCTTTTTAATTAATTAATTAGTTTAGTTTTCTAATTTCTTTTATTTCTTTTTCCCCTCTTAATTTTCGAAACTTATATTCAATTTTTTATTTATTTTATTTTATTTTATTTTTTCCCTTTTTATTTCAGTTTTCAAAAAAAAGAGAGAAAAGTTGTTTATTTGGAATTCACATCATCTCCCTTTCTCCATCATGGACCTAAGTGGAAATGAACAGTCCAGAAGGACTCTGGGGTCATATGCTAACACCATTACTGCTTCATATGGAAGTAGTATATGTATACCCTCCATCAGAGCCAGTAATTTTGAGTTAAATCCTCAGCTCATTATCATGGTGCAGCAAAATTGCCAGTATTTCAGTCTTCCACAGGAAGAACCTACTGAGTTTCTGGCACAGTACGTGATAAGGAAGTGGATCAGGATGTCTACAGATTATTGCTGTTTCCATTTGCTGTAAAAGACCAAGCTAAGAGATGGTTAAACAACCAACTCAAGGCCAGCATAAGAACATGGAAACAGTTATCAGAGAAATTCTTGAATCAATATTTCCCTCCAAAAAGGATGACATAGCTAAGGCTGGACATCCAAGGCTTTAAACAAGAGGATAATAAATCTCTTTATGATGCCTGGGAGAGGTACAGAGAGATGCTAAGGAAATGTCCCTCTGAAATGTTTTCAGAGTGGGTGCAGTTAGACATCTTCTACTACAGGCTTACAGCAAAGGCCCAAATATCTCTAGACCACTCAACTGAAGGATCTATACACATTAGAAAGACAATTGAGGAGGCTCATGAGCTCATTGATACAGTTGCTAGAAATTAGCATCTGTACTTAAGTAGTGAGTCCTCTATGAAAGAAGAGGCTAAAGTAGTATCCACTGAACTTAGTCCTCCAGAACAAGTTGCTGTACTCAATCAGCAATTACTTACTCTAACAAAATAGTTAGCAGAATTTAAAGAGATGCTACAAGATACTCAAAATACTAACAAGAATATGGAAGCATAATTGGATCAGACAAGACAGCAATTATCTAAACAAATAACAGAAGAGTGCCAAGCTTTTCATATGAGGAGTGGAAAGACATTGAATGCCTCAACTCAAGGCAGCAAGAAGCCAAGAAAGGAACAACTGACAGAGGATGATCAAGCCACTTCCCAAGATCCCTCTGAGGACAGTAAGAGCCTAGAGAGGAATGACTTTGGCGTTTAAATGCCATAAAAAGGTAGAAAATTGGCGTTAAACGCCCATCCAGCACCTAATCCTGGCGTTCAAATGCCAATAAGGGATCAGACACCTACAGGTGCTGATAACAACCCCCTTAAGCAGGCTTCTCCAACTACTTCTGTAGGAAATAAACCTGCAGTAACTAAAGTTGAAGAATATAAAGCCAATATGCCTTATCCTCAAAAACTCCGCCAAGCGAAACAGGATAAACAATTTGCCCTCTTCGCAGACTATCTCAGGACTCTTGAAATAAAGATTCCATTTGCAGAGGCACTTGAGCAAATACCCTCTTATGCTAAGTTCATGAAAGAGATCTTAAGTCATAAGAAGGATTGGAGAGAAACTGAAAAAGTTTTCCTCATTGAAGAATGCAGTGCATTCATTCTGAAAAGCTTACCAGAGAAGCTTAAAGATCTCAGAAGCTTTATGATACCATGCACATTAGAGGGTGCTTGTACCAAGACAGCTCTATGCGATCTTGGGGCGAGTATCAACCTGATACCTGAATCCACTATCAGAAAGCTTGGTTTGACTGAAGAAGTCAAACAAACCTGGATATGTCTCCAACTTACTGATGGTTCTATTAAAATGCCATCAGGCATAATTGAAGACATGATTGTCAAGGTTGGGCCATTTTCCTTTCCCACTAACTTTGTAGTGCTGGAAATGGAGGAGCACAAGAGTGAAACTCTCATTCTAGGAAGACCTTTCCTAGCAACTGGACGAACTCTCATTGATGTCCAAAAAGGGGAAGTGACCCTGATATTCAATGAGGATGAGTTTAAGTTGAGTGCTGTCAAACCTATGCAGCATCCAGACACATCAATGAGGATGAGTTTAAGTTGAGTGCTGTCAATGAGGATGAGTTTAAGTTGAGCATTGATATTATTGACTCCCTGGTGGAGGAGGTCAATATGACTGAGAGTCTCGAATTAGAGCTAGAGGACATCTTTAAAGATGTTCAGCCTGATTTGGAGGAATCAGAGAAAATAGAAGAACCTCTGATAACTCCTCATGAATAGGTGAAGTCTCCTAAGTCCGAGCTCAAACCACTACCACCATCCCTGAAATATGCATTTCTGGGAGAAGACGACACTTTTCCAGTGATCATAAGCTCTGCCTTAGAGCCACAGGAAGAGGAAGCACTACTTCAGGTGCTAAGGACACACAGGCAGCTCTTGGGTGGTCCATAAGTGATCTCAAGGGCATTAGCCCAGCCAGATGCATGCACAAGATCCTATAGGAGGATGATGCCAAGCTAGTGGTTCAACCACAGAGATGGATAAATCCCGCCATGAAGGAGGTGGTGCAGAAAGAGGTGACTAAATTACTAGAGGCTGGGATTATTTATCCTTTTTCGGATAGCCCTTGGGTGAGCCCTGTCTAAGTTGTCCCCAAAAAGGGAGGCATAACATTGGTTCATAATGAAAAGAATGAACTAGTTCCTACAAGAACAGTTACAGGGTGGTGTATGTATATTGACTACAGAAGGCTCAATACAACCGCTAGAAAGGATCATTTTCCTTTACCATTTATAGACCTGATGCTAGAGAGACTAGCAGGTCATGATTACTATTGCTTTTTGGATGGCTACTCAGGTTACAACCAGATTACAGTAGATCCTCAGGACCAAGAGAAAACCGCGTTCACATGTCCATCTGGAGTATTTGCCTACAAAAGGATGCCATTTGGTCTGTGCAATACACCTGCAACCTTTCAAAGGTGTATGCTCTCTATCTTCTCTGATATGGTAGAGAAATTTCTAGAAGTCTTCATGGATGGCTTCTCAGTATTTGGAGACTCATTCAGCTCCTGTCTTGATCATCTAGCACCTGTTCTAAAAAGGTGCCAAGAAACTAACCTGGTTTTAAACTGGGAGAAATGTCACTTTATGGTGACTGAAGGAATTGTCCTTGGGTACAAAATTTTGAACAGAAGAATAGAGGTGGATCAAGCTAAGGTAGAAGTAATTGAAAAATTACCACCACCTACCAATGTTAAGGCAATCAGAAGCTTTCTGGGGCATGCAGGATTCTATAGGAGGTTTAGAAAGGATTTTTCAAAAATTGCAAAACCTCTGAGCAATCTGTTAGCTGCTGATACACCATTTATCTTTGACATAGAGTGTCTCCAGGCGTTTGAGACTCTGAAAGCTAAGCTGGTCATAGCACCAGTCATTTTTGCACCAGACTGGACATTACCATTTGAACTAATGTGCGATGCCAGTGACTATGCCATTGGTGCAGTATTGGGACAGAGGCATGAAAAGCCTCTGCATGTCATTCATTATGCTAGCCGTGTTTTAAATGACGCACAGAAGAATTACACAACCACAGAAAAAGAGTTGTTGGCAGTGGTTTATGCCATTGACAAGTTTATATCTTATTGACGATCGTATTTCTATCGGTAAAGGAATTCACAAATATAATCGTGTTGTAGGTATAGTTTCTAAACCAGCAAAGAATCCTTTCGTACAAAAAGTTTTGGTGGTCACAAGTAACAAACCCAGTAAAATTTATAAACCAAAGTATTTAAACCTCGGGTCATCTTCTCAAGGAATTGCAGGGAGATGTGTTTTATTATTGGTTATGGAAAACAGTATTTTTGGGTTTTTGAAAGGTTTGAACAAGAGAAATAAATTGCATGAATTAATAAATCAATAGCTAAGAAAACTCTTGGCAAGGTATGAAAATTAGAAGTCCTATCCTAGTTATACTTATCAATTATGATGAGAAATGCTCGTTGCTCCCATTTAGTCAACCTCTAACTATGAAGGTAAGTCAAGTGGATAAATCAATATGAATCCTCAAAGTCCTAGTCAATTCCCAAAGAAAGACTAGAGATAGTGGAATTCAAGTCAATTAGCAACTTCCAATTATCGATCAACAAAAGATTTTGATAACTCAAGAGTCTATAATTACACAACAAAAGCCAAGAATATAGAAAGCTAAATAAAAATCATATATCTGAAATATCTCAAATTGCATTAATAAAAAGAAATCAAATCTAACATAAAAAAATTCATAAATTAAATTAAAAAGATAAATAACAATTAAAGTAATAGAATAAATAAAATAGAAAATAAATTAAAGGAACATTGAACCTGGAATGAAGAGAAGTAGCCTAATCATAATAGAAATCCTAAATCCTAATCCTAATCCTAAATTCTAAGAGAGAGGAGAGAGCCTCTCTCTCTAGAGAACTACATCTAATCCTAAAATTGTGAATTATCAGCTTCCGTCATGAATGGATGCATTCTCCTACTTTATAGCCTCTAATCTGTGTTTTTTGGACCAAAAACTGGGTCAGAAATAGCCTAGAAATCACCCCTAGTGATTTCTGGTTCGTACAGGTCGCTGCAAAGTCACGCTGAAGCGTCGTCCATGCGTTAGCGTGGATTGGATTTTTGCCAGGTCACGCATTCGCGTGATTCACGTGTACGCGTCATTTGGCTTCAAGGAAGCTATGGAAAATTATATTTCTTTGCAAAGCCCCGAATGTTAGCTTTTTAACGCAACTGAAACCACGTCATTTGGACCTCTTTAGCTCAAGTTATGGTCGATTTAGTACCATGAGGTCAGGCTGGACAGCTTTAGCAGTTTCTTCAGTTTCTTGTATTCCTTCCACTTTTGCATGCTTTCTTTCCATCCTCTAAGCCATTCCTGCCCTGTAATCCCTGAAATCCCTTAATGCACATATCACGGTATCTAATGGTAATAAGAGAGGATTAATATTAGCAAATATAAGGCCAAAGAAGCATGTTCTCAAGCATATCACAAAGTTAGGAAGGGAAAATGTAAAACCATGCAAATAGTATGAATAAGTGTGCAAAGGCTTGATAAAAACCACTTAAATTAGCACAAGGTAAACCATAAAATAGTGGTTTATCAATTTTCCCACACTTAAACATTAGCATGTCCTCATGCTAAGCTCAAGAGAACTAAAAGAGTGAAGAAGAATGATAAGATGTATGAAATGCAACCTATCTATATGAATGCAACTACATGCAAAAATGATTCTACTTACTTGGTTAAAAGTAAATCAAATTCTCCAAGAACACACACGAATTGGATTTCACTAATTCAAATCATAAAATAAAGTACAAGTAAACTTGTAAGAAGAAGATAGCTCATGAAAGCCGGAAACAAAGAATCGAGCATCGAACCCTTACTGGAAGTGTATACACTCTAATTGCTCAAGTGTTTGAGGTTCGATTCTCTCAGTTCTCTACTAATATTTTTTTCTAAGGCTTGCTCTTCTTCTACCAATCAACACAAATTTGATGCACAAATACACATATCAAGAGGTCTTTTAAGGGTTGTAATGGGGTTAGGATTAAGGTAAGATTGTATTTGGTCAAGTGGACTAAAATCTGAATCCTTAATTAACCTAAACTTTCCACCTAACTTAAGACAATCCATGTAATCATAATACAAGATCTAACTGCCCCTTAACTAAGTTTACCACACATTCATGCATCCCAAATTTAAGTACAACTCATATGCATTTATATTATTACTTAACTTGGGGCATTTTGTCCCCTTTTTATTTTTATTTTTATTTTTTGCTCTTTTTCTTTTCTTTTTCTTTTTCTTTTTTTTTATTTTTCTTTTCTTAATCTATTTTTTTCTTTTTCAATGCATATGATTAAGGTATTGAATTCATAAACATGTTCTTAACATTTTTCACATTTTCAGAAAATTCTAACATACTCAATTTTCAAACCAAATGTTTCCAAACCCAATTTCCCCACACTTAAATCATAAGTACTCTCACTAGTCTAAGCTAACTGGTGCACGAAATTGTGATCATCAATGGTGCCATCAACATGATACGCTCAATTGCAATCTCAACTCTTTATCACAACTTCGCATAACTAACCAGCAAGTGCACTGGGTCGTCCAAGTAATAAACCTTACGCGAGTAAGGGTCGATCCCACGGAGATTGTTGGTATGAAGCAAGCTATGGTCATCTTGTAAATCTCAGTCAGGCAGATTCAAATGGTTATGAATAATTTATGAATAAAGCATAAAATAAAGATAGAGATACTTATGTAATTCATTGGTGAGAATTTCAGATAAGCGTATAGAGATGCTTTGTCCCTTTCGTCTCTCTGCTTTCCTACTTTCTTCATCCAATCCTTCTTACTCCTTTCCATGGCAAGCTATATGTTGGGCATCACCGTTGTCAATGGCTACAATCCCGTCCTCTCAGTGAAAATGTTCAACGCGCTCTGTCACAGCACGGCTAATCATCTGTCGGTTCTCAATCAGGTTGGAATAGAATCCAGTGATTCTTTTGCGTCTGTCACTAACGCGCAGCCTTTAGGAGTTTGAAGCTCGTCACAGTCATTCAATCCTTGAATCCTACTTAGAATACCACAGACAAGGTTTAGACCTTCCAGATTCTCTTGAATGCCGCCATCAATTTTAGCTTATATCACGAAGATTCTGATTAAGGAATTTAAGAGATAAACATTCAAGCCTTGTTTGCTTGTAGAACGGAAGTGGTTGTCAGGCACGCGTTCATAAGTAAGAATGATGATGAGTGTCACATAATCATCACATTCATCATGTTCTTGGGTGTGAGTGAATATCTTAGAACAAGAATAAGCTGAATTGAATAGAAGAACAATAGTAATTGCATTAATACTCGAGGTACAGCAGAGCTCCACACCTTAATCTATGGTGTGTAGAAACTCCACCGTTGAAAATACATAAGAACAAGGTCTAGGCATGGCCGAATGGCAAGCCTCCCAAAGAGGGTTCAATCATAAAAACATGATCAAAAGATGATCCTAAGATCTAAAGTGATCAAAAGATGTCAAATACAATAGCAAAAGGTCCTATTTGTAGAGAACTAGTAGCTTAGGGTTTACAAAGATGAGTAAATGACATAAAAATCCACTTCCGGGCCCAATTGGTGTGTGCTTGGGCTGAGCATTGAAGCATTTTCGTGTAGAGACTTTTCTTGGAGTTAAACGCCAGCTTTTGTCCCAGTTTGGACGTTTAACTCCCATTCTTGTGCCAGTTCCGGCGTTTTACGCCAGAATTCTTGAGCTGAGTTGGAACGCCTGTTTGGGCTATCAAATCTCGGAAAAAGTATAGACTATTATATATTGTTGGAAAGCCCAGGATGTCTACTTTCCAACGCAATTGAGAGCGCGCCAATTGAGCTTCTGTAGCTCCAGAAAATCTACTTCGAGTGCAGGGAGGTCAGAATCCAACAGCATCTGCAATCCTTTTCAGCCTCTGAATCAGATTTTTGCTCAGGTCCCTCATTTTCTGCCAGAAATTACCTGAAATCACAGAAAAACACACAAACTCATAGTAAAGTCTAGAAAAGTGAATTTTAAATAAAAACTAATAAAAAAATAATAAAAACTAACTAAAACATACTAAAAACATACTAAAAATAATGCCAAAAAGCATATAAATTATCCGCTCATCACAACACCAAACTTAAATTGTTGCTTGTCCCCAGCATCTGAAAATAAAATAAGATAAAAAGAAGAGAATATGCAGTGAATTCCAAAAATAGCTTTGAAGATTAGTATTAATTGGATGAGCGGGGTTTTTAGCTTTTTGCCTCTGAACAGTTTTGGCATCTCACTCTATCCTTTGAAATTCAGAATGATTGGCTTCTATAGGAACTCAGAATCCAGATAGTGTTATTGACTCTCTTAGTTAAGTATGGTGATTTTTGAACACAGCTACTTTATGAGTCTTGGCCGTGGCCCAAAGCGCTCTGTCTTCTAGTATTACCACCGGATACATACATGCCACAGACACATAACTGGGTGAACCTTTTCAGATTGTGACTCAGCTTTGCTAGAGTCCCCAATTAGAGGTGTCCAGGGTTCTTAAGCACACTCTTTTTGCCTTGGATCATGACTTTATTTTTTTTTTGTATTCATTGCTTTTTCTTGCTTCAAAAATCATTTTTATGATTTTTTAGATCCTCAGTAACATGTCTCCTTTTTCATCATTTTTTCAAGAGCCAACATTCATGAACAACAAATTCAAAAGACATATGCACTGTTTAAGCATACAATCAAAAATCAAAAGTATTGCCACCACATCAAAATAATTAATCTATTATAAAATTCAAAATTCATGCAATTCTTCTCTTTTTCATTTAAGAAAGGTGATGGATTCATAGGACATTCATAACTTTAAGGCATAGACACTAAGACACTAATGATCATAAGACACAAACATAGATAAACATAAGCATAAAAATTTGAAAAACAGGAAAATAAAGAACAAGGAAGTTAAAGAACAGGTCCACCTTAGTGATGGCAGCTTGTTCTTCCTCTTGAAGATCTTATGGAGTGCTTGAGCTCCTCAATGTCTCTTCCTTGCCTTTGTTGCTCCTCTCTCATGATTCTTTGTACTTCTCTAATTTCATAGAGGAGAATGGAATGATCTTGGTGCTCCACCCTTAGTTGTCCCATGTTGGAACTCAATTCTCCTAGGAAGGTGTTGTTTTGATCCCAATAGTTTTGTGGAGGAAAGTGCATCCCTTGAGGCATCTCAGGGATTTCATGATGAGTGGGATCTCTTGTTTGCTCCATCCTTTTCTTAGTGATGGGCTTGTCCTCATCAATGAGGATGTCTCCCTCTATGTTAACTCCAACTGAATTACAGAGGTGACAAATGAGATGAGGAAAGGCTAACCTTGCTAAGGTAGAGGACTTGTCCGCCACCTTATAAAGTTCTTGGGATATAACCTCATGAACTTCTACTTCCTCTCCAATCATGATGCTATGAATCAGGATAGCCCGGTCTATAGTAGCTTCGGACCGGTTGCTAGTGGGAATGACTGAGCGTTGGATAAACTCCAACCATTCCCTAGCCACGGGCTTGAGGTCATGCCTTCTCAGTTGAACCGGCTTCCCTCTTGAATCTCTCTTCTATTGAGCGCCCTCTTCACAAATGTCTATGAGGACTTGGTCCAACCTTTGATCAAAGTTGACCCTTCTAGTGTAGGGGTGTTCATCTCCTTGCATCATGGGCAAGTTGAATGCCAACCTTACATTTTTCGGACTAAAATCTAAGCATTTCCCCGAACCATTGTAAGCCAATTCTTTGGGTCCAAGTTCACACTTTGATCATTGTTCTTGGTGATCCATGCATTGGCATAGAACTCTTGAACCATTAAGATTTCAACTTGTTGAATGGTGTTGGTAAGAACTTTCCAACCTCTTTTTCGGATCTCATGTCGGATCTTCGGATATTCACTCTTTTTGAGTTTGAAAGGTACCTCGGGGATCACCTTCTTCATGGCCACAACTCCATAGCAGTGGTCTTGATGCACCGTTGAGATGAATTTCTCCATCTCCCATGACTCGGAGGTGGAAGCTTTTGCCTTCCCTTTCCTCTTTGTAGAGGTTTCTCCGGCCTTAGATGCCATAAATGGTTATGGAAAAACAAAAAGCAATGCTTTTACCATACCAAACTTAGAAGGTTTGCTCGTCCTCGAGCAAAAGAAGGAAGAAGAGAGTAGAAGAAGAAGAAATAGCGGAGATCTAGGTGGCTTTGTGGTTCGGCCAAGGGGGAGAAGTAGTGTTTAGGTTGTGTGAAAATGAAGGAGTGAAGATGGGTTTATATAGGGGAGGAGAGGGGGGTAAGGTTTGGCCAATATAGGTGGGTTTTGACGATCAGATTTCTATCGGTAAAGAAATTCACAAATATAATCGCGTTGTAGGGATAGTTTCTAAACCAGCAAATAATCCTTTCGGACAAAAGTTTTGGTTGTCACAAGTAACAAACCCAGTAAAATTTATAAACCGAAGTATTCAAACCTCGAATCGTCTTTTCAAGGAATTGCAGGGAGGTGTGTTTTATTATTGGTTATGGAAAACAGTATTTTTTTGTTTTTGAAAGGTTTGAACAAGAAAAATAAATTGCAGGAATTAATAAATCAATAGCTAAGAAAACTCTTGGCAAGGTATAAAAATTAGAAGTCCTATCCTAGTTATCCTTATCAATTGTGATAAGAATTGCTCGTTGCTCCCACTTAGTCAACCTCTAACTATGAAGGTAAGTCAAGTGGATAAATCAATATGAATCCTCAAGTCCTAGTCAATTCCCAAAGAAAGACTAGAGTTAGTGGAATTCAAGTCAATTAGCGACTTCCAATTATCAATCAACAATAAAGTTTGATAACTCAAGAGTCTCTAATTACTCAACCAAAGCCATGAATATAGAAAGCTAAATAAAAATCATATATCTGAAATACCTCAAATTGCATTAATAAAAGAAATCAAATATAACACGAAAAAGTTCATAAATTAAATTAAAAAGATAAATAACAATTAAAGTAATAGAATAAATAAAGTAGAAAACAAATTAAAGGAACATTGAACCTGGAATAAAGAGAAGTAGTCTAATTATAATAGAAATCCTAAATTCTTATCCTAATCCTAAATCCTAAGAGAGAGGAGAGAGCCTCTCTCTCTAGAGAACTACATCTAATCCTAAAATTGTGAATTATAAGCTTCCCTCATGAATGGATGTATTCTTCCATTTTATAGCCTCTAATATGTGTTTTCTGAGACAAAAACTGGGTCAGATACATCCCAGAAATTTCCCCCAGCGATTTCTGGTTCGTACAGGTCGCTGCAAAGTCACGCGAAAACGTCGTCCACGCGTTAGCGTGGATTGGGATTTTGCCAGGTCACGCGTCTGCGTGATCCACGTGTTCGCGTCATTTGGCTTCAGAGCAGTGATGAGCGGATAATTTGTATACTTTTTGGCATTGTTTTTAGTATGTTTTTGATATGATATAGTTAGTTTTTAGTATATTTTTATTAGTTTTTAGTTAAAATTCACTTTTCTGGACTTTACTATGAGTTTGTGTGTTTTTCTGTGATTTCAGGTATTTTCTGGCTGAAATTGAGGGACCTGAGCAAAAATCTGATTCGGAGACCAAAAAGGATTGCAGATGCTGTTGGATTCTGACCTCCCTGCACTCGAAGTGGATTTTCTGGAGCTACAGAAGCCCAATTGGCGCGCTCTCAACGGTGTTGGAAAGTAGACATCCTGGGCTTTCCAGCAATATATGATAGTCCATACTTTGCCCAAGATTTGATGGCCCAAACCGGCGTTCAAAGTCACCTCAAGAAATCCCAGCGTTAAACGCTGGAACTGGCACCAAAATGGGAGTTAAACGCCCAAACTGGCAATAAAGCTGGCGTTTAACTCCAAGAAGAGTCTCTACACGAAAATGCTTCAATGCTCA
>NC_029774.3:73778098-73778421 GCF_000817695.3 Arachis duranensis | reverse complement strand
TACTCACGTAAGGTTTATTACTTGGACGACCCAATGCACTTGCTGGTTAGTTGTGCGAAGTTGTGTAATGCCATGGTATTGAGCCACCAAGTTTTTGGGGTTCATTACCGGGGATTATGAGAGTTGTGAAAAAGTATTGTTCACAATTTCGCGCACCAAGTTTTTGGCGCCGTTGCCGGGGATTATGAGAGGTGTGAAAAAGTATTGTTCACAATTTCGTGCACCACTAACCCCATTACAGCTGCATATGGGAGTAGCATCTGTACACCTCCCATCAAAGCAAGCAGCTTTGAGCTAAATCCTCAACTCATTATCATAGTGCA
>NC_029774.3:73777089-73778091 GCF_000817695.3 Arachis duranensis | reverse complement strand
GCACCAAGTTTTTGGTGTTATTGCCTGGGATTGTTCAGGCTGGACAACTGACGGTTCATCTTGTTGCTTAGATTAGGTATTTATTTTTTTCAAAATTCTTGAAGATGAATTCTAGAGTTTCATGATGATTTGTTGAAATCTGGCTGGCTGAGAAGCCATGTCTAATCTCATTGGACCGAGGTTTCAACTTATCACCACAGGAGCTTGTTGATTTCTATCAATCTTGCTTTTGGAGCAGTGATCTGCTAAGGCTTGGCTGGCCTCTGGCCATGTCTAGTGTTTTGGACCGAAGCTTTCTTTGAAAGCTTGGCTGGCTGTGAAGCCATGTCTAATTCCTGGACCGGAGTCTTAGACTAGCATTGCACTGATTCCTGGAATTCTCATTAAGAATTTTGATACCTTTTTCCACTTAATTTTCGAAAAAATACACAAAAAAAATCAAAAAAATCATAAAATCCAAAAATAATTCTTGTTTGAGTCTAGTGTCTCATGATAAGTTTGGTGTCAATTGCATGTTTCTGTTCTTATTGCATTCATGCATGTGTCTTAAGAATCTTCAAGTAATTCTTGATGATTTTCGGGCTCTGATCTTTGAATTCTATTGACTTGAGTGTCTCATTTGCATTTTCATTTTGGTGTCTTGCATGCATTGTTATTTGATTCTTGTTGCATTTTGATTTTTCCTTATTATTAAAAATCCAAAAATATTTTTAATTTGTGTCTTTTCAAGTGTCTTGCATGCATTGTTATTTGATTCTTATTGCATTTTGATTATTCCTTATTATTAAAAATCCAAAAATATTTTTAATTTGTGTCTTTTCAAGTCAATAATACAGAGAATTGAAGATTCAGAACATACAGTAGAGGAATTACACAGAAAAAGGCTGGGCATTCAAAACGCCTAGTGAAGAAGGAAAACTGGCGTTTAAACGCCAGCCAGGGTGCCTGGCTGGGCGTTTAACGCCCAAAAGGGTAGCATTTTGGGCGTTAAACGCCAGAATG
>NC_029774.3:73776812-73776969 GCF_000817695.3 Arachis duranensis | reverse complement strand
TAAGTTTTCAAAATCTTTTCAAAATCAAATCTTTTTCAAATCAATTTTCCAATCAAATGTTCTTCAAAACCAATTTCTTTCCATTTTTAAAGATACTTACTATCAATTAATGATTTGATTCAACATTTCAAGTATGTTACCTTTTCTGTTGAGAAAG
>NC_029774.3:73771807-73771990 GCF_000817695.3 Arachis duranensis | reverse complement strand
GAACGGTGTTGGAAAGTAGACATCCTGGGCTTTCCAGCAATATATGATAGTCCATACTTTGCCCAAGATTTGATGGCCTAAACCGGCGTTCAAAGTCACCTAAAGAAATCCCAGCGTTAAACGCTGGAACTGGCACCCAAATGGGAGTTAAACGCCCAAACTGGCACTAAAGCTGGCGTTTAA
>NC_029774.3:73733924-73771241 GCF_000817695.3 Arachis duranensis | reverse complement strand
GGAGTAAGAAGGATTGGATGAAGACAGTAGGAAAGCAGAGAGACGGAAGGGAAGGCATCTTCATGCGCTTATCTGAAGTTCCTACCAATGAATTACATAAGTATCTCTATCTTTATCTTATTGTTATTTTCGTTCATCACCATATACATTTGAGTTTGCCTGACTAAGATTTACAAGATGACCATAGCTTGCTTCAATACTAACAATCTCCGTGGGATCGACCCTTACTCACGTAAGGTTTATTACTTGGACGACCCAGTGCACTTGCTGGTTAGTTGTGCAAAGTTGTGTAATGCCATGGTATTGAGCCACCAAGTTTTTGGGGTTCATGACCGGGGATTATGAGAGTTGTGAAAAAGTATTGTTCACAATTTCGCGCACCAAGCAGCCATGAGAAATTATATATCTTTGCGAAGCCCCAGACGTTATCTTTCCAACGCAACTAAAACCGCGTCATTTGAACCTCTGTAGCTCAAGTTATGGTCAATTTAGTACCAAAAGGTCAGGCTGGACAGCTTTAGCAGTTTCTTCAGTTTCTTGTATTCCTTCCGCTTTTGCATGCTTCCTTTCCATCCTCTAAGCCATTCATGCCCTGTAATCACTGAAATCACTTAACGCACATATCACTGCATCTAATGGTAATTAATAATAGCAAATATAAGGCCAAATAAGCATGTTCTCAATCATATCACAAAGTTAGGAAGCAAAAATATAAAACCATGCAAAAAGTATGAATAAGTGTGCAAAGACTTGATAAAAACCACTCAAATTAGCACAAGATAAACCATAAAATAGTGGTTTATCACTTATTTAGTAGGATCAAAAGTGATTGTGTACACTGACCATGCTGTTCTAAAATATCTCCTCACAAAGTAGGACTCAAAACCCAGACTCATAAGATGGGTGTTGCTTCTGCAAGAGTTTAATATAGAAATAAGAGATAGAAAAGGGACAGAGAACCAAGTAGCTGACCACCTGTCCCGGATAGAACCAGTAGCAGGAGCATCCCTCCCTCTTACTGAGATCTCTGAAACCTTTCCGGATGAGTAATTGTTTGCCATTAAGGAAGCACCATGGTTTGCAGACATTGCAAACTATAAAGCTATGAGATTCATACCCAAAGAGTACAGTAGGTAGCAAACAAAGAAGTTGGTTTCTGATGCAAAGTACTACTTGTGGGATGAACCATACCTCTTTAAGAGATGTGTAGATGAAATAATCCGTAGATGTGTACCTAGAGAAGAGGTGCAGAAGATTCTATGGCACTGCCATGGATCACAACATGGAGGACATTTTGGAAGTGAGCGAACAGCCACAAGGGTCTTCCAATGTGGCTTCTACTAGCCTAGTCTCTATATAGACTCCCGAGAGTTCGTACGTAATTGTGACAGCTGCCAGAGAGCTGGTAATCTGCCTCACGGTTATGCCATGCCTCAACAAAGGGATCTTAGAGATTGAGTTGTTTGATGTATGGGGTAGTGACTTCATGGGACCTTTCCCACCTTCATATGCAAACACTTATATTCTGGTGGCAGTAGATTATGTATCTAAATGGGTGGAGGCAATTGCAACACCCACTAATGATACTAAAATAGTGATAAAGTTCCTCTTTAGCATATCTTCAGTAGGTTTGGTGTCCCTAGAGTACTGATCAGTGATGGAGGCACTCATTTCTGCAATAAACAGCTTGACTCTACTCTGGTCCGATATGGAATTAACCACAAAGTAGCAACTCCATATCACCCACAGATAAATGGACAGGCTAAAGTCTCAAATAGAGAACTAAAACGAATCCTGGAATGGACTGTTAACACCCGTAGAAGGGATTGGGTAAGAAGTCTGGATGATGCTCTGTGGGCATACAGAACTGCATTCAAGACTCCTATAAGGACCTCTCCATACCAGCTTGTGTATGGAAAAGCCTGTCATCTGCTAGTAGAATTGAAACACAAGGCCTACTGGGCAACCAGGTTCCTAAACCTTGATGCTAAGGTAGCTGGAGAGAAGAGATTACTCCAGTTGAATGAGCTAGAGGAGTTCAGATTGAATGCTTTCAAAAATGCTAAAATTTACAAGGAGAAAGAAAAAAAGGTGGCATGACAGAAAGCTGTCATCTAGAGTCTTTGAGCTAGTACAGAAGGTTCTGCTATTTAACTCTAGGATCAGATTGTTCCCTGTGAAACTGAAATCCCGGTGGAAGGGACCATATGCGATTACAAGTGTGTCACCATATGGATATGTAGAGCTTCAAGATATTGACTCTGACAAAAAGTTCATTGTTAATGGGCAGAGAGTCAAACATTATCTTGAAGGCAATGTTGAGCGAGAATGCTCAAAGCTGAGACTAGATTAAAGCTCACTGTCAAGCTATTGACATTAAAGAAACGGTTATTGGGAGGCAACCCAATCCTATTTATCTATATTAATCACTTTCTCATTTTTATTTTCTAGTGTTAATCTATGTCTTCTTTAGGTTGATGATCATGTGAAGTCACAAAAACAGCTGCAAAATTAAAGCAGAATAAAAAACAGCATAAAAAAATAGCACACCCTGAAGCACGAGCTTACTGGCATTCAAACGCCAGTAAAGATAACAGAAAGGGCGTTTAACGCCTAGTCTGGCAGCATTCTGGGTGTTAAATGCCAGAATTGGCAGCCAGACTGGCGTTTAACGCCAGAAAGGGCTGTCTGGTGTCTGGCTGGTGTTAAACGCCAGAAAAAGGCATCAGCCTGGAGTTTAACGCCAGGAAAGGTATCAGAGCTAGCGTTAAACGCCAGAATTGGCACACAGAGGGTGTTTAAACGCCAGAAAGATGCAATGATGAGAATTCCTTGACACCTCATTATCTGTGGAACCCATAGGATCCCCACCTACCCTAACTCACTCTCATTCCTCTTCACACCTTTCTATAACACTCTTCCCCACCCACTCAAATTCAAACCATTTCCCTCCCAAACCCAACCCCTTTCACACGGATTCCCTCTCCCCCTTACCTTATAAATACCCTTCCTTACTCCTTCATTTTCACACATTACCAACACTCCCAATCCCCCTTGGCCGAACCACTCCTACACCTCTATCTCCTCCATTTTTTATTCTTCTCCTCCTTTCTTTCTTCTTTTTCTCGGGGATGAGCAAACCTTTTAAGGTTGGTGTGGAAAAAAGCTCTGCTTTTTGTTTTTCCATAACCATTAATGATAACTAAAGTCGGAGAAACCTCAAGGAAGAGAAAAGGGAAGGCAGTTGCTTCCAAGTCTGAGTCATGAGAGATAGAGAGATTCATCTCAAAAGCCTATCAAAGATGATGGAGCAAACAAGAGAGCCCACCCATGGACCTCAACAAAAGCATGAGGAAGTACCTCACCAAGAAATCCCTAAGATGCCTTAAGGGATACATTTTCCTCCACACAACTATTGGGAGCAACTCAACACCTCTTTAGGAGATTTGAGTTCCAATATGGAGCAACTAAGGATGGAGCACCAAGAGCACTTCATTACCCTCCATGAAATAAGAGAGGACCAAAGGGCCATGAGGGAGGAGCAACAAAGGCAAGAAAGAGACATTGAGGAGCTCAAGCACTCCATAAGATCTTCAAGAGGAAGAACAAGCCGCCATCACTAAGGTGGACCCGTTCTTTAATTTCCTT
The DNA here is from genome assembly GCF_000817695.3 of Arachis duranensis. Lineage (NCBI taxonomy): Eukaryota > Viridiplantae > Streptophyta > Magnoliopsida > Fabales > Fabaceae > Arachis > Arachis duranensis. The sequence continues at coordinate 73,767,593 of NC_029774.3, read as the reverse complement.
TTTCTCATTTTTCTGTTTTTTGGTTTCCTATGCTTGATGTTTTGTCTATGTTTGTGTCTTTATTACATGATCATTAGTCTCTAGTGTCTATGCCTTGAAGCTATGAATGATTCTATGAATCCATCACTTTTCCTAAATGAAAAATGTTTCTAATTGCAAAAGAACAAGAAGTACATGAATTTCGAATTCTATCTTGAAATTAGTTTAATTATTTTGATGTGGTGGCAATACTTTTTGTTTTCTAAATGAATGCTTGAACAGTGCATATTTTTATAGTGAAGTTTATGAATGTTAAAATTGTTGGCTCTTGAAAGAATAATGAAAAAAGAGACTATTATATTGTTGGCTCATAAAATTGATTCTTGAAGCAAGAAAAAGCAGTGAAAAATACAAAGCTTGCGAAAAAAATGAAAAAAATGAAAGAAAAAGTAAAAGCAAGCAAAAAAATCCAATAGCTCTTTAAACCAAAAGGCAAGAGCAAAAAGCCAATAACCCTTTAAACTAAAAGGCAAGGGTAAAAAAGATCCAAGGCTTTGAGCATTAATGGATAGGAGGGCCCAAAGGAATAAACTCCTGGCCTAAGCGGCTAAATCAAGCTGTCCCTAACCATGTGCTTGTGGCATGAAGGTCCAAGTGAAAAGCTTGAGACTGAGTGGTTAAAGTCATGATCCAAAGCAAAAAGAGTGTGCTTAAGAACTCTGGGCACCTCTAACTGGGGACACTAGCAAAGTTAAGTCACAATCTGAAAAGGTTCACACAGTTATGTGTCTGTGGCATTTATGTATCCGATGGTGATACTAGAAAACAAAATGCTTAGGGCCACGACCAAGACTCATAAAGTAGCTGTGTTCAAGAATCAACATAATAAACTAGGAGAATCTAACACTATCTTTAATTCTGAGTTCCTATAGATGCTAATCATTTTGAACTTCAAAAGATAAAGTGAGATGCCAAAACTGTTCAGAAGCAAAAAGCTACTAGTCCCGCTCATCTAATTGGAACTAAGCTTCATAGATATTTTGGAATTTATTGTATATTCTCCCCTTTTTATCCTACTTTGTTTTCAGTTGCTTGGGGACAAGTAATAATTTAAGTTTGCTGTTGTGATGAGCGGATAATTTATACACATTTTGGCATTATTTTTACATAGTTTTTAGTATATTTTAGTTACTTTTTATAATATTTTTATTAGTTTTTATGCAAAAATCACATTTTTGGACTTTACTATGAGTTTGTGTGTTTTTTTGTAATTTCAGATATTTTCTGGCTGAAATTGAGGGACCTGAGCAAAAATTTGATTCAGAGGCTGAGAACAGACTGCAGATGCTGTTGGACTCTGACCCTCCTACACTCGAAGTGGATTTTCTGGAGCTACAGAAGCCCAATTGGCGCGCTCTCAATTGCGTTGAAAAGTGGACATCTTGGGATTTCCATTAATGTATAATAATTTATACTTTGCTCGAGATTTGATGGCCCAAATTAGCGTCCAAACGCCAATCAGAGACCATTTTCTGGCGTAAAATGCCAGAACTGGAACCAAAACTGGAGTTAAATGCCCAAACTGACACCAAAGCTGGTGTTTAACTCTAAGAATGGCCTATGCACGTGGAAGCTTCAATGCTCAGCCCAAGCCCTATGCACTTAGTTACTCATTTTCTGTAAACCTAGGTTACTAGTTGAGTATAAAAACTACTTTTAGAGATTCATTTTGTGATTGACGACATTTTTACATTCATTATTGTATCTCTGACGGCATGAGTCTCTAAACCCCATGGTTGGGGGTGAGGAGATCTGCTGTGTCTCAATGAATTAATGCAATTAGTAATATTTTCCATTCAATTATGTTTGTCTCTATTCTAAGATATTCACTCGTACTTCAACATGATGAATGTGATGATTCGTGACACTCATCATCGTTCTCAATTCCATGAACGTGTGCTTGACAACCACTTTCGTTCTATCTGAGCTCAACGTAGTCATTAGGTGACAGCTTGAGTGTGTATCTCTTAGACTCTTGATTCACGAGTTGATTGCCTCTATTGACAACAGAGTATTCAAATCCATGAGATCAGAATCTTCATGGTAGAGGCTAGAATCAGTTGGCAGCATTCCTGAGATCTGAAAAGTCTAAACCTTGTCTGTGGTATTCCGAGTAAGATGTGGGAAGGGATGACTGTGACAAGCTTCAAACTCACGACTGTTGGGCACAGTGACAGTGTGCAAAAGGATCAATGGATCTTATTCCAATACAAGTGAGAACCGACAGATGATTAGCCCTGCGGTGAGAACCGTAGCTGGACCATTTTCACTGAGAGAACGGATGGTAGCCATTGACAATGGTGATCCACCAACATAAAGCCTACTATAGAAAGAGCCATGTGCGTTTGGAGAAGAAGACAGTAGGAAAGCAGCGATTCAGAAGACAGAGCATCTCCAGAACCTCAACCTATTCCTCATCATTGAATCACAAGTATCTTTCAATTAATGCTCTTTTACTTTTTATAAGCAAAACTCTTGTTATTATTAATCCCCTGACTAAGATTTATAAGATAACCATAGATTTCTTCAAGCCGACAATCTCCGTGGGATCGACCCTTACTCACGTAAGGTATTACTTGGACGACCCAGTGCACTTGCTGGTTAATTGTGCAGAGTTGTGGAAAGTGTGATCACAATTTCGTTCACCAAAGTTATAGACTATTATATACTTTTGGAAAGCTCTGAAAAGTTAGCTTTCTAACACCATTGAGATTGTGTCAATTAGAACTCTATAACTCAAGTTATGCTCATTGGAATGCAAGGAGGTCAGGGTTGACAGCATCTGCTATCATTTCTTCGTTTTTGCACAAGACTCTGCCAAATTTGCGTGAAATTCACCTAAAATCAGAAAAATACCACAAAAGCTCAAAGTAGCATGCCAAGATGAATTTTGATTTAAAATATAGTAAAACTTAATAAAATCTAACTAAAAACACTATTAAAACAACTAGAAAAAGGGTATAAGATTCTCACGCATCACAACACCAAACTTAAACTGTTGCTTATCCTCTAACAACCATAAGCAAAATAGTACCAAATGGAAGAGAAAAATACAACAGGTTTAGAGTTTTCATTCAAGCTCAGTTCTAATTACTGAATGGAGCTAGTAACATTCTGTTTCTGAATAGCTTTGGCATCTCACAATCCTTTGAAGCTCAGAAATATTGGAATCCTTTAGATCTAAAATCCGGATGATATTATTGATTCCCTTCTTTGAGTTCTTCTTGATTCTTGAACACAGCTTTTGTTTTCTTGTGGTGCTCTGCACCTTTGAGCCTAGCCGTGACTCTAAGTGTTTAGTTTTCAAGCTTAATTTGATACATAAACACCACAAGCACTTAACCTGGGGAACCCGTTGGATTCAACTTTTGCTTTGCTTTTATTCCCAGACAGTGGTGCTCAGAGCCTTAGGCATACTCTTTAATAGCATTGGGTCACAACTTTAAATGCTCAGTCTCAAGGATTACTTGACACTTTCACACCACAAGTATATAGTTAGGGCAATTTTGACCTTCCTAACCATTGATGCTCAAAGCCTTGGACATTTTTCTTTTGATTTTTCTTGTTATTATTATTTTAATTTTTCTATTTGCTATTTCTTTTGCTTTAAGATTCAATCTTTTTAATTTTTCAGAGAATCAATAATATTTCTCTAAATTCCTGTTCCTTAAGAACCAACATGTGGAACCAACATCAATTATGCTCAGTTAATTCAAACGTTCAGAAAATAGAGATAAAGCCACTATAACAACCTACCACATAGAGCCTTATGATTAAGTTATAAAATAGAGCTGGCGAGGTATTACAACCTCTAAAATAAAATTTAGTACATATAGTAGTGTGAAAAATGTTTATAACTAAGAGCCTTTAAAGAAAAAGGGGTAAAACAAAATCATTAAATTGAAAAGCGCGACACTCCGATCGATAACGTAATGAAACAGATAAAGGATAAGCTAACGCGAGTATATAAACAAGAGAGTGCCAAAAATACGGATATCAAAACTCAAGACCCGGTTTGTGAAGATAATCGGTCTGAGCATAGAAGTATACATACTTATATATATATATAGGAGTCAAAACAGTATATATGTATATAGTGGAGATAATAAGTATCTAAGTAAGTACATAAAACCAACATAAAGTCTCGAGAGCTAAGGATCTTCGCTAATCCAGAAGTCTCCAGCATGCCTCAGCGAGGAGCCTCATGACCTGCATCTGAAAACCACAAAATCCGCATGGGTGAGAACCGGAGGTTCACAATATGGTAACAGTGCCCACATATCTAACATGTAATATCTTGGGAAAGCCGAAGACAATCCTAGAACTTCCAATAGATAATCAAATCTTATAAATAGACTAAACCATAAATGAAATAGGCAACTAGCTAAAGATCTTCAGTCTAACTAACACTCCCCTTTCCAAATCCTTCAAACCTCCCAACCACCATCAGTACTTTGATATCGCAAACACAATTATGTCCACAAGGAAATGCACAAACAGGAAGCAGATACGGCATTTAGACAATTAGCAAATAATATGTAGTCAATTAGGCATTCCAAATAATTCACATATAATGCATATGATGTATGCCTGTCCTAGTGGCTGATGAGTCTCATCTGTCGGTTATAAAGCCAACTCGACAAGTCCTGGTAGCTAACCATTGGACTGTCCCTCTATCGTGCATCCCCAACTCGTGTTATTCTTAATCATAATTATCAATACATATACACAATACCCACACTGGTGTTTATCCACAGGGGCAAGCTCATCCGGAACATTCATAGTGTCCGGACACACTTACAACACAGGGTCAGCAGAGTATCAAGTCTCCACCTGGAGCACGTGGTGGCTAGCCACTGCTTCCACTCAGGAAAACTCGTATCTCAAATAGTGGAAGTACAACATTCACATTTCATTCAATAAGCATATATGCAATCATACTCATCCATAATTCAATAATAGCTTAGCCATAATTCAACAATAAATCAGCCATTCAACTCACAATACAATGCATAACCAGCCACAATTTGTTAACAATTATAGTCCTTCGGCTAATGGCATATAAAACACTTCCGCCATCATCATCAACACCCCATACAATTATTTTTAATCATAATTTATCAATAATTCTCCCCTTAATTCATCCACAAATTACCACATTTCCTAGCTTCTTCCCACCGCTAGGCATATTATAAGGATTTAGGACATAAAGGGTGAGAATGGAGGCTTAGAAGTCTGAAATTTGGCTTTGAAAACTCAAAAATCAATTTTTGGTGAAAATGGGGTCACGTGTGCGCGTCGCCCTTGCGCACGTGTGGAAAGCGAAAAAAGTAGAGTGACGTGTGAGCGTCGCCCATATGCACTCATCGGAAGCAGAGAGGTAGCGCGACGCGTGCGCATTAATCACGTGTACGGGTGGGTGCGTTTTGTGCTCCTCACCCAAAACCGGCACAGTACTGGGCACCTGCATCAATATAGCGACGCGTAAGCATTGGCCAGACGCATGTGTGGGGGAGTAAAAATTGAGAGTGACGCGTGCGCGTTGGCCACGCGTGCACGTGGGAGTGCGATTTGCCAACTTCCGACGGGCATAACTTTTTCGTTTCAAATAATTTTCCATCCGTTTTTTGAATGGCATGAACATCTCGGATCCAATTTTATTTCGAAACAAGTTTGACACAAATCAGGGATCCAGAGACCAAGTTATGTTCTGTTAAAGTAGACCCAAAAAACTACATTTTCATACAAACCCACAAAATTCCATTTTCAAAACAAACCAATCTCAACCATTTTCAAAACTAACCAAAACTTACCAAAACTCAACCTCAAGCCTTCTCAACTCATATGTTACCATTTTTATCAAATTCACAATCCACCAATCCACCATTTCAACCAATCTCAATCAAATAACTCAATTTCAAACACAATATCATGTCATATATCTTTCCTTGTCCCAATTTCCAACAAAACCATTTCCATGAACCATCAATACATACAATCAATATCATTCTCACCATCAACATGGTGTCATCCACAATTCAATCTCAACCAATCATAAAGCATATATCAAAACATGGATGTCTGTCATACATTATACCATCAAAACATCCAAAATCCACTAATCATATACATAACAACACAATTCATCTCAACCAATCAACAATATCAATAGGGTCTCTACCCAAGTTTTTACATCACATTATATTTTTGATACAGGATACTGAAACCATACCTTGGCCGATTCCCCGCTAAATCCGGAGCACCTCCAAATCACTTTTTCACAAGCTCCCAAGACTTCAACACCTCCAAGAACATATTTTAGCACACAAAAGACATTTTCCAAGCTTTCTAAAACTTCAATCAAGTTCCAACACACATATATACACTTTCTAAACCATAATACCACATTAAAACATACCCACTTAATACCCAAACCACATAAACCAATAAATTCCACTAGGATTGAGAATCTTACCACACCCAAGGATCAAGGAGACAAGATTAAGCCTCTTGATGCATGAAAATCTGTATCGCTACAAATTTCCCTTGGCAAGTATACCGAATTGTCGTCAAGTAAAAACTCACAATAGAGCGAGGTCGAATCCCATATGGATTGATTGGTTGAGCAGCTTTAATTGGAGGAATGTTCTAGTTGAACTAAATAGAATTGAATTGAGATTTGCAAAAATTTAAATGGCGGGAAACGTAAATAACAAGAAATGTGAATAATGCAATGTAAATGGAAAAATATAAAGTGCTGAAAGTAATTGTAGGAAATTAAATGGGAATGAAGATGATTAAGCATAAATGTAAACAGCAGAATATAAAGAATGATGAGATCAGAAATGGGAAATTCATTGGGTTTAGGAGATATTGTATTCTCCGGATCAAGTTCATTCTCATCTTCCTAAATCCATGCAACTCATTGATCTCTTTGCAATTTTAGGAGTTTGAATCCCAATTCCTTGGCAATTTAATCTCTATAAGCTTGAACAATTGCCCAATTCCTTGATCTAATTGCTCATGGGAAGAGATGAAGTATGATCACTGATTATGCCACATATCTTTTCAAATCAAATTATTGGTAGGATTATATGTCACTATATTCATCCAACCCCCAATCCGGTCCAACATGAGAAAGCATTTCTAGCATGATTTCCTCATTCCTCTTCCAGGGTTCAAAGGAAATCCAAGTATAAGTAACTTTTCCTCCAAGATAGCTACTCAATTGGATGAGGATCGAAAGCTTTCAAGCATATCAAAGAGAAAGGAAAGAAGAAGAAGAATAAGAACTATTAATGATCCATTGAATTATAAAAGAGCTCTCTACCCCAATAAAATGGGGGTTTAGTTAATCATTGCTCAATTCAAACAGAAAAGGAAAAAGGGAAATAAAGTAAGTAAACTAAAAGGAAAGTACAAAGAAAATAAATTCAAGGTTTTTCCAATTAGGATCCCCTGCTTCCCAGCCTCCTTCTAACTTAAACTCTATGCTATTTATACACTTTCTTCATTTAGTCTTCAAGTCTTTGGATTGGGCTTTGGCCTTTGTTGAAGCAAGTTTAAAGTGGCTTTTAGTGACGTTGATGAGGGACGTTTAACAACTAACGTTCATGCTTGGAAGGGTGTATTTTGGAAGGAAATTAGCCTTAATGTTGGTGGCTAACATTTGTGTACAAAAAGTGACTCAAGTTGCATAAAGAAAACATTCTGGGCGTTGCCAGCAATGTTTGACTCAACATTGGTACACCAACATTCGTTTGGTCACGCGTACGCGTCGCCCATGCCTACACGTGAATGGTCAATTATGCCATTTCACGTGTGCGCGTCGCCCACGTGTAAGCGTCAAACTGCATTTTCGCGTGTGCGTTGCTCAGGCGTTTGCGTGACAAGTTAAAATGTGTATTCACGCGTACGTGTCATCAATGAGTATGCGTCGCAGCAAATTTTCCAACTTCAATTTTTGAGACTTTATCACAGACGTTGGGGGTAACGTTAGTTCCCTCCAACGTTTGCACCCATTTTTCACAACGTTGCAAGCAGCGTTGGTGAGCCAACTTTGGCCACCAACGTTGCACCTTAGCCCTTGGAACGTTGCCTAGCAACGTTGGTGAGCCAACTTTGGCCACCAATGTTGCATGGTCCTCTTCCTCAATATTTGAGGCAACATTAGTGAGCCAACTTTGGCAACCAATGGTGCTTCCTTTGCTTCTTCCCTGCTTTTATTCACCTATCATCAATCAAACAAATGCATCAAAGTCTTGTCATAATCACAAGATTTTGCACCATTTATAGTATCAAGTAAATCTTGCATAAAGCTCATGAAAATACACATAATTAACCACGTTTGATTGAATTAAGATTTGCATGAAATTCTCATCCAAATACTTACTTATTGCTCAAGAAAGTGCATGAAAGCTAATGAAAGCTAATGAAAAAGGCTTGTGAAACTAGCCTAAGATTCCTACGCATCAGAACACCAAACTTAAATCTTGCTTGTCCCCAAGCAAGTAATAATGAATGAAAGCAAAAAGAAATATAGGTCCTTATTAGAAGACAATTAAATTTGGTTTGTGGGGTTTCATGTAGGATATATTTGAAGCTCAACTCTTATTGGTTTCCAGGTTTGAAATGTCCCTTTAAGTGCTAAGCAAGGTGCTGCTATGAAACCTTGTTATTCATTGATCCTTGGTGTTTGATTTTTTCTTTCTTTTTCTTAGAAACTTATTCTTTATATGCAGCTTAATGTTCTGTGTTGAGGCACCTTTTTAGATAAGTTTCCAATCAACATTCCCGACCCAGATGGTTCAAGGTGTTGGGTTTTGAAGCACCCCTCAGACCTACTAACTCAAGCCTCTCTTCAACACATACACACTACAAGTACTTGGCTCACAATTAAATTCTAGAGACATTGATGCCTAGCACCTCTTTGGGTCACTAAATGCCTTGTAACTAGGTTGCTCTTGGTAGTGGATTTTTGGTTGATTATCTCGGGTTAGTTAACCCAAGATCCCAAGTGTTAAAACACTCATTAGAGCCTAATCATCCAAGCAGATTCTAGTACAAAAACACCACAGGCATGTATCTTAAGGGTTGAGCTATTGGTGCCTAGCTTATTATATGTTTCTTCCTTTTTTGTTGCCAACATTGGTGTTAGTCATTGGGGGCCCAACTTTGCCACCAACGTTGGCATTTCTTCCCTTCTTTCTTGTTCTTTCTTTCTTCCAAGGATATTTGTTTACTAAGGTTTCACATACAACAACTAAGTTCATGCTTAAAAGGGACATTCTAACCTTCATCTTTATTAGTGAACTTGCTAAATAATCAAACATGTACCACCACTTAACCTTATTCTGTTTCCTATCAGCTTGGACTATTACTCTTTCTGTTCCAAAAAAATTTCTTTTATTCAATCAAAAGGGGAAAAAGCATACATTTAAGCAAGATGAAAATGAAACAAGCACTTAGACTAGCACACTTAAATGACAATAAAAGAAAGTAAACAAACAGAATATAAACACAGGTATAGTAATCAGCAGGGGTATGTTTAGACTTCCAATTAACATGTTTAGACTAGAGACAGTCAAGTAACAATACAACCTCTTGGTATTCACTTGCTCACTCCTTGTCATCATTTTCCTTGGTTTTTATTTCTTTCTCTTGTCTCTCTAGATGATGGTGCATATTCCTTCCAAGAGATAAAATGACTGCCTGCAAAGGTATTGAAAGTTGCTTGTTCCCCAAACACTTGAGAGATGGTTAGCATGCATGTATATTTGTGACCTTCTGAATTCAATTTGGTGTGTGAACACCAAACTTAATTCTTCGCTTAGTTTTATGTGCAATGAATTGTATGCATGCAATGCAACATCATGTGCTTTTATTTTTCTAAAACAAAGATAAAACTGAAAGATAATTGCAAAGTCAAGTGACTTGTATGATTGTTTGGAGTTGGAGATTAGTCATGCTGTTGAGGTTAGCAATTGGGCTTTGTCCTTGTTGGATTGGTTAGCTCTTGAGTAGCATTGCAGCACCTTGAGAGAAATAGAGAGCTTGTACATATGCCGTAGCCATTCTGGCCCATTGAACACGTTTTTGGCAAACATGCCCTTGAATTAGCAAGTTGGCAACGTGCATATTGCTCCCCAGGGCTGGAGCTTCTTACAAGGGCGTTACCAACTTGGTTTCCAAGTTGCCAACGTGCTTCCTGCTCTTTGGATTCAATTCTTGTGCTTGTTTTTGGAGCTTAAAGTTGCCTATTGTTTGAGCTTCAATTTTGTGCTCCACTTTAGACTATTATACATGGTTTGAAAGCTCTGAATGTTAGCTTTCCAACAGAACTAGAAGCACCTCAATTAAATCTCTGTAGCTCAAGTTATCCTCCATTGAAGAGAGCAAGGTCAGGCTGTGATGCCAGGGCATCTTGGCCAGTTTCACTAGCCTGTTCTTTACATATTTTAGGTAGTTTCATGCATTTTCTTAGGTAATAAACAAGTTTTTGGGTAAATATGCACTTACATCTTGATTCAAGCAAACATTTTGAACTTTACATGAATACATGAGAATAATGCATGAATTGAATGCCAATTTAGATGATGCAGGATCTCAAAATCTAGAATAAAGCTTTGATGCACCTTGTTTGTTTGATTTCAGGCCAAATAAAGTATAGAAGAGCCACGTTAGTAGCCACATTAGTCCCACTAACGTAGAGACTAACATGGAAAGGGAGCAAGCTTGCAACGTTAGTGGTAAAGTTAACACCACTAACATCTTCGAAGGCCATTATAACCCACGTTAGTTGCCACATTAGTTGCACTAACGTAGGGACTAACGTGGAAGGAAGAAGAAGCTCCAACATTAGTGGTGAAGTTATCACCACTAACGTTGTAAAGGCCACACACAACCACGTTAAGAGCCATGTTAATGCCGTTAACGTGAGCTCTAACGTGGAACAAAAAGGATTGCCAATGTTAGTGACACTAACTTTGTCACTAACGTTGGATCAGGCCAAGTTTACCTACGTTAGTGGCCACGTTAACGCCACTAATATGGGAGTTAACGTGGAGCAAGCATAAGAGGCCAACGTTAGTGACACTAACTTTGTCACTAACATTGGAAGTTGGCTAGAATGCCCACATTAGTGGTCACATTAATGCCATTAACGTGAGCACTAACGTGGAAGGGGAGGAATTTATAACGTTAGTGACAATGTTAGTGTCACTAACGTCTTCGTGTCTTGGTATGCTTGTGTTAATGGCCACGTTAGTAACACTAACGTGGACCATTAACGTGGGAGAAAGAGCAAGGATGTAGCATTATTAGCAAAGTTAGCACCAATAACGCTAGCAAAGGTTAAGAAGGCTACATTAGTGGTCACGTTAGTGCCACTAACATTGAAGTTAACGTAGCTCAAAAGGGTTGGGACGTTAGTGACAAAGTTAGTGTCACTAACGTCTTCGAGCCAGGATTTACACTTAATGTTAACGCCACTAACTTCTTGACTAACTGTGAATCATGCCTGACTCAACTTCTTTCTGCAAGGAAAGCTAAGCTCACTGAAGACTGTAACTGCTTCAACTAAAGATTAAAGGCCCATATCCAAGACTTGCAGAGCTGATAGAAGATCAGTGGAGTAGTATATATAGGAGTAGTTTTGAACTAGAAAGGGGGATGGAAATTGGGATCTGAGGACCCAAGACTTGTAAACACTCTGTATATTTACTTTCTCTGCAATTTATTTTACTTTACAATGCACTCTTCATATCTGTTTTCCATTTCAAGAGCTATGAACAACTAAACCCCTTTTCATTGGGTTAGGGAGCTCTGTTGTAATTTGATGGATCAATTGTAGTTTTTATTCTTCTTCCTTTTTATTTTCTCTTCATTTTACTAGAGAGCTTCCAGTCCTCAACCAATTGGTTAGTCATCTTGGAAAAGAGGCTATCCATAATTGGATCTCCTTGGACCCTTGGAAGAGGAATGAGGAGATCATGCTAGAAATGCTCTCTCATGCTAGACCGGATTGGGGTTTTAATGGATATAGTTACATATAATCCTACCAACACTTTAATTCAGGAATGCATGTGGTATAATCAGTGACCATACTTCATCTCTTCCCATGAGCAATTAAATCAAGGAATTGGTCAATTGTTCAATCTTAGAGAGATTGGATTGCCAATGAATTGGGATCCAATCACTTAAGATTGCCAAGGAGATCAATGAATGCATTGATTGAGGAAGAGATGAAAATGACTTGATCTGAAGAATGCAATATCTCCTATGCCCAATGAATTCCCCACTTCTGATCTTACCCATTCTCTTTAATTTCAGCTATTTACTTTGATGCTCATTCCCCAAATCCCCATTTAAGATTCTGCAATTTACTCTTCTGTAATTTACATTCAGCTATTTAGTTTAAGCACTTACATTTGTTGTCATTTATCTTTCCCACCATTTAATTTTATACAATTTTCAACCCAATTTTGCGTAGCTCAACTAGAACATTCCTCTAGTTAAAGTTGCTCGATCAATCAATCCATGTGGGATTCGACCTCACTCTATTGTCAGTTTTTACTTGACGACAATTTGGTATACTTGCCTAAGGGAAATTTGTTGAGAGACAAGTTTCCGTGCATTAAGTTTATGGTGCTGTTACCGGGGATTGATTTTGTATCGACAATGAGTAAATTAGAGGATAACTAGATTGAGCAATTTTCCTTTGTTTTATTTATATTGTTTCTGTTGTTTACTTCCAGTATTAGCAATTTTCTTTTCTCATTCTCTTTTGTTTATTTCCATAGTTATTTACATTCCTTTTCAACTAATCCATTAACTGTTTGATAAATTGCGTTACTCACACTAACAGAATTTTTAACAAGAGTGATTTCTTCACTTTTTCTCTTGCTAGTGTGATTTATTGATTGTATAACAGGTAGAAGAAGAGGAGCTTCAACCTTCTTTGAATCTGAACCTGAGAGGACCTTCCTTAGATTAAGGAGGGAAGCAAGAGGGAAGAAGTTTGTTGGTGCAAAGGAAGAAGAGGAAAACTTGGAGATAGACATGGAGGAGAACATGGAGAACCACCATGAGGAGGAGACACATAACCATGCTAGGGAAGGTGCAGCAAACCATGCTGGGTAGGAGAGAAGGGTTCTAAGCTCTTACATTAATCCAAATCCAGGAAATTGTGGAAGTAGCATCCAAAAACCAACCATACATGCCAATAACTTTGAATTGAAACCTCAACTCATTACCCTTGTTCAGAACAATTGCTTATTTGGAGGAGGCACCCAAGAAGACCCTAATCAACACTTAACCACTTTCTTAAGAATATGTGATATTGTGAAGTCTAATGGTATTCATCTCGACACCTATAGATTGCTTTTATTCCCCCTTCTCGCTTAGGAAAAAAGCATCTAAGTGGCTAGAATCCTTTCCAAGGAAGAGTCTGACAACTTGGGACGATGTGGTAAATAAGTTTTTGGTGAGATTCTATCCTTCTTAAAGAGTTAATAGATTGATGGCTGAGGTCCAAACATTCAGGCAACAAGATGGTGAGACTCTCTATGAAGCATGGGAGATGTACAAGGACTTGACAAGAAGGTGCCCACCAGACATGTTCAATAAATGGGTGCAGCTACACATCTTCTATGAAGGCTTGTCTTATGAATCAAAGAAGGCACTGGATCACTCTTTAGGGGGATCTCTCAACAAGAAGAAAACCATTGAAGAGGCCATAGACATCATAGAAACTGTGGACAACGATGAGTTTTTCTATGCATCTGACTGGAGCAATAACTGAGGAATAATGGAGCTAAATCATACGGATGCACTGCTGGCACAAAACAAGATGATTATCAAGCAACTGGCCGACCTTACCAAGCAGATGGATAGGAATTAAGTTGCAGCAATCACCACCCCACCACCAGCTCAAGAAGGAGTAAACACAGAGGAAGGAGGTGACTGGGAACAAGCCAACTATGTTGAAAATTCATCCAGACAGTCCCATGATCCATACTTCAAGACTTACAATCCTGGTTGGAAGAACCACCCAAACTTTGGGTGGGGAAACCAGCAAGATCAAGGCCAAGATCAAAGGTGTCACAACCTTAACCAAAACAACAATGCAGCTTATCAATAAAGGTCATATCAGCACCCACCCAATAATTCTTCTCAACATCCATATCAGACCCAAAATTGCCATTCTCAACCTTCCAACCTTAACTCAACATCATCATGTGAAGATAGACTCTCCAGGATTGAGACTCTTCTTGAAGGCATATGCAAGGAAGTCCAAGATAATAGAGTGTTCAAGGATGAAGTACGAGCCAATATAAAGAATCAAGGAGACACCATCAAGAGGCTCGAATCTCAAGTAGGATATCTCTCTCAGCAGATCCCTAAGCCTACTGACGGCTTCCCAAGTGATACTCTAGGGACAAAGAAAGTGAGATGGGAAGAATGCAAGGTGATCACTGTAAGAGATGAAGAGAGTTTAGAAGCAGTGAACAAGCCATCAGAGCACTCTCTAGGTGTTCCAAAAGAGAATCAAGAAGAGAGGGACTAAGAAACTGATTCCACACAAAGACAGGAGTCAAAGGAGAAGGAGGTTCTGAACCCATAAGCACCCAAGGCACCTTTTCCCCAGAGACTCAGGGGTGGTGCAAAGGAGAAATCATACTCAAAGTTCCTAGACATCTTTGCATCTCTCCATGTAAACATACCATTCATCGAGGCTCTCCAACAGATGCCCTCATATATCAAGTGCATGAAGGAGCTGTTAACCAAGAAGAATCCTCTGAAGGGTGGACAAACCATAGTGATGAATAAAGAGTGCAGTGCCCTCATTCAAAAGGATCTGCCTAGAAAAAAGAAAGACCCAGGGAGTTTTCACATCCCTTGTGCCATAGGAGAAACAATGATTGATAGGGGACTTTGTGATCTAGGAGCAAGCATCAACTTAATACCTCTATCACTCATGAAGAAGCTACAAATTAATGAGCTAACACCCACAGATGTGATCCTTCAACTGGCTGACAAAACTAAAAAACAAGCAATAGGAGTGGTCGAAAATGTGCAGGTAAAGGTTGGGAATTACTTCATCCCCACACACTTTGTTGTCCTTGAAATGGAAGAGAGCCATCTCCATCCAATCATCTTGGGGAGACCATTCTTAGCCATGTCAGAGCACTCAAAGATGTTGAGCGATGGGAGTTAATAATGAGAATACACAATGAACAACTCACCTTTCATGTCTTTAGACCTTCACAAGAACCAGAGCAAGAAAACAAGGAACTAAGGGATGATCAGAATAAGACACTCCTAGAAGAAACAAGCAGGGAGGCACAAACAAGACACCTGGAAATCCCTTTGGTAGAAAAGCAAGACAATCAGATGGTATAGCAGCCAAGGAAGACCCAGGATGAGCTGAACCAACACAAGCTACATGGAACCAGCGACGACATTTCCTTTAGAAAAGAAGCCACGAGGAGTGAGGCATCACCAGAATAAG
Organism: Arachis duranensis; assembly: GCF_000817695.3. Lineage (NCBI taxonomy): Eukaryota > Viridiplantae > Streptophyta > Magnoliopsida > Fabales > Fabaceae > Arachis > Arachis duranensis. The sequence continues at coordinate 73,752,043 of NC_029774.3, read as the reverse complement.
GGAGGAAAAAGATACCAAGAGGATAGAGGAACAAAAAGATCCCTATAGAGGACTTCTCTCTAGGAGATACAGTGATATCTGTTCATCACTCGCTAATTCCACCTCATCTCACTACCATTTCATCTAAGTTACCTCAAGGATATACTATCCATAGAATCCTCAACTTGGAACATGTGGAGATTCTCAAAAAAGCCACTGGAGACAGATTTACTGTGAGAGGGGAAGACTTGAGGCAGTACCAACCACCCTGACAAAGGCCAACCGTCAAGCTAATGACGTTAAAGAAACACTTCATGGGAGTCAACCCATGTTTTATATCCTCTCCTTTATTTTGTTTATGTCTTTTACAGTAGTTAATAAAGCAAGGCTCATGAATTTCAACTCAATTTTGACAGACACTTAAGTGAATCCTTGTATGTAACATATAGTGAACAACAAGTTTGGTGTTCAAGGCACACTAAGAAGGATATATACACAAATCACATCATGCCTATCTTAGGAGCCTTAATCAATTCATCTTTCACTACATGGCCACAAACTAAGTTTGGAATTGCTAATGTTGCATATACGAATCCTAGAAAGTCCATTGGTTTAAATTCATGAGTAGCATCTAGTTGGTTCAAAACAAAAAAAATTAAAAAGTAGTTATTTTCACCTTCTAATTTTTGCCGCCACAATTCAAACAAACTTTTGTTTCTCTTTTATCTTGCATAGGAAATGAAGGAAGGATTGGATGGAGTTGATGGGACAAACCAAGGAGATGGGTTCAGCCACTTCACAAAGGAAATTAGACACATGTCTTCGAGAAGAGTGCCTTGGAAAGTGTTGCCATGTAACATTGGAAAGAGGACGTCCTTGGAGACCGAACGAACCACATCATAAAAGTGGTGATCCTTGTGCCCATCCTATTTCAAACCCCAACCGTCCATTCTTAGCCCATAAGATTGATCCACACCTTCCATTTACTTACCACTCTTCCATATAAGTGACTCTCACCTCATGTAAGCAAAACTAGTACACATTCCACCCCCACTCCATTGAAAACACTCGAAGTACCTCCTCCACACTTGGCCAAAGTCTATCATCAAACCACACTTCTCAATATCTCTATATAGCATTCCTTGCCTATGGCATCACCCAGCTCCAAAAGAAGAAAAGGGAAGGAGCATATGGAGCAACGCCCTATTGATGAAAAGAAATTCAGAACCTTTCACCATGCATTACAATTCGGGTGGATGGCTGATGATGAGCAGATAATTTATACACTTTTTGGCATTATTTTTAGGTAGTTTTTAGTAAGATCTAGCTACTTTTAGGGATATTTTTATTACTTTCTATGCAAAATTCACATTTTTGGAGTTTACTATGAGTTTGTGTGTTTTTCTGTGATTTCAGGTATTTTTTGGCTGAAATTAAGGGACCTGAGCAAAAATCTGATTTAGGCTGAAAAAGGACTGCTGATGTTGTTGGATTCTGACCTCTCTGCACTCGAAATAGATTTTCTGGAGCTACAAAACTTCGAATGGCGCGCTATTAACGGCGTTGGAAAATAGACATCCAGAGCTTTCCAGAAATATATAATAGTCTATACCTTATTCGAGATTAGATGACGCAAACTGGCGTTTAACGCCAGTTCCATGCTGCATTCCGGAGTCAAACACCAGAAACACGTCACAAACTAGAGTTAAACTCCAAAAACACGTTACAACTTGGCGTTTAACTCCAAGAAAAGCCTATGCACATGTAAAGCTCAAGCTCTGCCCAAGCACACACCAATGTGGGCCCTGAAAGTGGATGTCTGCACTTAGACTTATTTCTGTAAACCCTAGTAGCTAGTTTAGTATAAATAGAACTTTTTACTATTGTACTAGGTGCCTTTGACTGTCTAGTCTTTTGATCATTCGGTCTTTTGATCACATTTGGGGGCTGGCCATTCGGCCATGCCAGGACCATCACTTATGTATTTTCAACGGTGGAGTTTCTACGCACCATAGATTAAGGGTGTGGAGCTCTGCTGTACCTCAAGTTTCAATGCAATTACTACTATTTTCTATTCCATTCAGCTTATTCTTATTCTAAGATATTCATTGCACTTCAACATGATGAATATGATGATCCGTGACATTCATCATCTTTCTCACCTATGAACACGTGATTGTCCAATGAGATTTACAAGGTGACCATAGCTTGCTTCATACCAACAATCTCCGTGGGATCGACCCTTACTCACGTAAGTTATTACTTGGACGAGCCAGTGCACTTGCTGGTTAGTTGTGCGAAGTTGTGACGAAGTGTGATTCACGTTTGAGAGCGCTACCATGTTTTTGGCGCCATTGTTGATGATCACAATTTCGTGCACCAATTTTTTGGCGCCGTTGCCGGGGATTGTTCGAGTTTGGAGAACTGACGGTTCATCTTGTTGCTCAGATTAGGTAATTTTCTTTTCAAAAAGTTTTCAAAAAATCTTTCAAAAATTTTTTCTCTTTTTCTTTTTCTAAAGATTATTTTCAAAAAAAATACAAAAAAAATCATAAGATCATAAAAATAAAAAATAATTTTGTGTTTCTTGTTTGAGTCTATTGTCAATCTTTAAGTTTGGTGTCAATTGCATGTTTTTAAAATTTATGCTTTTTTCGAAAACTCATGCATGTGTTCTTCATGATCTTCAAGTTGTTCTTGCTAAGTCTTCTTGTTTGATCTTCATATTTTCTTGTTTTGTGTCTTTTCTTGTTTTTCATATGTATTTTTGCATTCATAGTGTCTAAGCATTAAAAATTTTTAAGTTTGGTGTCTTGCATGTTTTCTTTTCTTGAAAATTTTTCAAAAATAAGTTTTGATGTTCATCTTGACATTCAAAGTGTTCTTCGTGTTCATCTTGACATTCATAGTGTTCTTGCATGCATTATGTGTTTTAATCTTAATTTTTCATGTCTTGTGTCAATCTTGATGTTTATTCAAAAAAAAGAGAAAAACACAAATATGACATTTTTTCCTTTTTCTCTCTCCTCATTAAAAATTCAAAAATAAAAAAAAATCTTTTCCTTATTTTGCTCATAATTTTCGAAAATTTGAGTTGACTTAGTCAAAAATTTTTAAAACTTAACTATTTCTTATAAGTCAAGTCAAATTTTCAATTTTAAAAATCCTATCTTTTCAAAATCTTTTTCAAAAATCAAATCTTTTTCATTTTTTTATTATTTTCAAAAATTTTAAAATTATTTTCAAAATCTTTTTCTTATCTTTATTTTAAAATTTTGAAAACTTTACTAACAATTAATGTGATTGATTCAAAAATTTAAAGTTTGTTACTTTCTTGTTAAGAAAGGTTCAATCTTTAAATTCTAGAATCATATCTTTTAGTTTCTTGTTAGTCAAGTAATCAATTTTAATTTTCAAAATCAAATATTTTCCAAAATATCTTTTTCAATCATATCTTTTCAAAATATAATTTTTTCAAATTCAATTTCAAAATCTTTTCTAACTTCTTATCTTTTCAAAATTGAATTTCAAATCTTTTTCAACTAACTAATTAACTTTTTGTTTGTTTTACTATTTCTTATCTTTTTCAAAACCACTTAACTACTTTTCCCTCTCTAATTTTCGAAAATTCCTCTCCCTTTTTCAAAAATTCTTTTAATTAACTAATTATTTCAAATTCTAATTTTGATTTTATTCCTTATCTTAGTTTTCGAATTTTAACTTTAATTTAAAATAAAAACAAAAATATATTTCTTTTATTTTAAGTTAATTTTTGAAAACCCCTCTCTCTCATCTTCTTCTATTTATTTATTTATTTACTAACACTTCTCTTCATCTCAAGAACTCGAACCTATCTTCCCCCTTGTGTTTGGATTCTTAACTCTTTTCCTTCTTTTATTCCTTTCTTCTTCTACTAACATAAAAGAATCTCTATATTGTGACATAGAGGATTCCTCTTCCTTTTCTATTCTTTTCTTTTTCATATGAGCAGGAACAAGGAAAAAGGCATTCTTATTGAAGCTGATCCTGAACCTGAAAGGACTCTGAACAGAAAACTGAGAGAAGCTAAAATACAACAATCCAGAGACAACCTTACTGAAATTTTTGAACAAGAAAAGGATATGGCAGCTGAACCTAACAACAATAATGCAAGGAGGATGCTTGGTAACTATACTACACCAACTTCCAAGTTTGATGGAAGAAGCATCTCAATCCCTGCCATTGGAGCAAACAATTTTGAGCTGAAACCTCAACTAGTTACTCTAATGCAACAGAACTGCAAGTTCCATGGACTTCCATCAGAAGATCCCTATGAGTTTTTAACTGAGTTCTTACAGATCTGTGAGACTGTTAAGACTAATGGAGTAGATCCTGAAGTCTACAGGCTCATGCTTTTCCCTTTTGCTGTAAGAGACAGAGCTAGAACATGGTTAGACTCACAACCTAGAGATAGCCTGGACTCCTGGGATAAGCTGGTCACGGCCTTCTTGGCTAAGTTATTTCCTCCTCAAAAGTTGAGAAAGCTTAGAGTGGATGTTCAGACCTTCAAACAAAAAGAAGGTGAATCCCTCTATGAAGCTTGGGAAAGATACAAACAGATGACCAAAAGGTGTCCTTCTGACATGCTTTCAGAGTGGACCATTCTGGATATATTCTATTATGGTCTATCTGAGTTCTCCAAGATGTCATTGGACCATTCTACAGGTGGATCCATTCACCTAAAGAAAACACCTGCAGAAGCTCAAGAACTTATTGACATGGTTGTAAATAACCAATTCATGTACACTTCTGAGAGGAATTCTGTGAATAATGGGACGCCTCAGAGGAAGTGAGTTCTTGAAATTGATGCTCTGAATGCCATATTGGCTCAGAACAAAATATTAACTCAGCAAGTCAACATGATTTCTCAAAGTTTGAATGGATGGCTGTTGATTTCTCAAAGTTTGAATGGATGGCAAAATGCATCCAACAGTACTAAAGAGGCTTCTTCTGAAGAAGAAGCTTATGATCTTGAGAACCTTGCAATAGCAGAGGTAAATTACATGTGTGAACCTTATGGAAACACCTATAATTCCTCATGTAGAAATCATCCAAAATTCTTATGGAAGGATCAACAAAAGCCTCAACAAGGCTTTAATAATGGTGAAAGAAATAGGCTCAGCAATAGCAAGCCTTTTCCATCATCTTCTCAGCAATAGACAGAGAATTTTGAGCAGAACTCCTCTAGCTTAGCAAATATGGTCTCTGATTTGTCTAAGGCCACTTTAAGATTCATGAGTGAATCAAGGTCCTCCATCAGAAATTTGGAGGCACAAGTGGGCCAGCTGAGTAAAAAAGTCACTGAAACTTCTCCTAGTACTCTCCTAAGCAATACTGAAGAGAATCAAAAAGAGAGTGCAAGGCCATTGACATAATCAAAATGGCCAAATCTAGAGAGGAAGAGGAGAACGTGAATCCCAATGAGGAAGACCTCATGGGATGTCTCCCAGGTAGAAAGGAGTTTCCTATTAAGGATTCGAAGGAATTTGAAGCTCATCTAGAGACCATAGAGATTCTATTGAACCTCTTTTTGCCATTCATGAGCTCTGAAAACTATTCTTCCTCTGAAGAGGATGAAGATGTAACTGGAGAGCAAGTTGCTCAATATCTGGAGCTATCATGAAGCTGAATGCCAAGTTGTTTGGTAATGAGACTTGGGAAGATGCACTTCCCTTGCTCATTAGAGAACTAGATGCATGGGTTCAGCAAACCTTACCTCAAAAGAAACAAGATCCTGGTAAATTCTTAATACCCTGTACCATAGGCACCATGACTTTTAGAAGGCTCTGTGTGACCTGGGGTCATGTATAAATCTTATGCCACTCTCTGTAATGGAGAAACTGAGAATCTTTGAGGTATAGGCTGCCACATTCTCATTACAAATGGCAGACAAGTCAGTAAGACAAGCTTATAGATTGATAGAGGACATGTTAGTGAAGGTTGAAGGCCTCTACATCCCTGCTGATTTTATAATCTTAGACACTAGGAAGGAGGAGGATGAATGCATCATCCTTGGAAGACCCTTCCTAGCCACAGCAGGAGCTGTGATTGATGTTGACAGAGGAGAGCTATTCCTTAAATTAAATGGGGACTACCTTGTGTTTAAAGCTCAAGGATCTTATTCTGCAACCATGGAGAGGAAGCATGAAATGCTTATATCAATACAGAGTCAAACAAAGCCCCCATAATCAAACTCTAAGTTTGGTGTTGGGAGGCCACAACCAAACTCTAAGTTTGGTGTTAAACCCCCACATTCAAACTCTAAGTTTGGTGTTTGGAGTCCACAACATTGACCTGATCACCTGTGAGGCTCCATGAGAACCCACTGTTAAGCTAGTGACATTAAAGAAGCGCTTATTGGGAGGCAACCCAATTTTTCTTTATCTAATTCTATTTTTATTTTTATTGTTCTTTTATGTTTTATTAGGTTCGTGATCATGTGGAGTCACAAAACAAATACTAAAATTAAAAACAGAATCAAAAACAGCAGAAGAAATAGCACACCCTGGAGGAAGGGCTTACTGGCATTTAAATGCCAATAAAGAGCATCTGGCTGGCGTTCAATGCCAGAACAGAGCATGGATCTGGCATTGAATGCCAGAAACATGCAGCAATCTGGCGTTTAAACACCAGGATTGCACCCTAAGGAAAGTTGGCATTCAACGCCAGAAACATGCTACAGACTGGCGTTGAACGCCTAAAACAAGCATATAACTATCGTTTAACACTAAAAACAAGCATCAATCTGGCGTTAAACGCCAGGATTGCATGCAGAGGGCATTTTACATGCCTCATTGGTGCAGGGATGTAAATCCTTGACACCTCAAGATCTGTGGACCCCATAGGATCACCTCAGGATCTGTAGACTCCACAGGATCCACACCTACCTCAACTTACCTTCTCTCTTCTTCACACAATCCAATAACACTCTTCCCCAAACACCCTTCACCAATCAACTCAATCTTTCTTCACAATTACCCTTTCACCACTCACATCCATCCACTTTTCCCCATAAACCCCACCTACCTTCAAAAATTCAAAATCTCTTTCCCACCCAAACCCACCCAAAATGGCCGAACCTACTCCCTCTCCCTTCACTACATAAACCCATCTATCCTTCTTCATTTTTGCACACCACAACCCTCTCTTCTTTACCTTAGCCGAAACCACACACCTATCCCTTTCCTCCATATTTTCTTTTTCTTCTTCTTTTCTTTCTTCTTTTGCTCGAGGGCGAGCAATATTCTAAGTTTGGTATGGTAAAAGCATAGCTTTTCTTTGTTTTTCCAGAACCACTTACGGCACCTAAGGCCGGAGAAACCTCTAAAAAGGGAAAAGAAAGACAAAAGCTTCCACCTCTAAGTCATGGGAGATGGAGAGATTCATCTCAAAGGTCTATCAAGACCACTTCTATGAAGTTGTGGCCAAGAAGAAGGTGATCCCTGAGGTCCCTTTCAAGCTCAAGAAAAAATGAGTATTCGGAGATCCGACATGAGATCCAAAGAAGAGGTTGGGAAGTTCTGACCAACCCCATTCAACAAGTCGAAATTCTAATGGTTCAAGAGTTCTATGCTAATGCATGGATCACTAGGAACCATGATCAAAGTATGAACTCGAATCCAAAGAATTATCTTACAATGGTTCGAGGGGAAATACTTAGATTTCAGTCCGGAAAATGTGAGGTTGGCATTCAACTTGCCTATGATGCAAGAAGATGCACGCCCCTACACTAGAAGGGTCAACTTTGATCAAAGGTTGGACCAAGTCCTTATGAACATATGTGTGGAAGGAGCTCAATGAAAAAGAGACTCAAAAGGCAAGCCGGTTCAATTGAGAAGACTGGACCTTAAGCCTGTGGCTAGAGGATGGTTGGAGTTCATCCAACGCTCCATCATCCCCACTAGCAACCGATCCGAAGTAACTGTGGATCAGGCCATCATGATCCATAGCATCATGATTCGAGAGGAAGTAGAAGTTCATGAAGTCATCTCTCTAGAACTCTACAAAGTTGCCGAAAAGCCCTCCACCTTAGCAAGGCTAGCTTTTCCTCATCTTATTTGCCATCTATGCTACTCAGTGGAGTTATCATAGAGGGAGACATCCCCATTGAAGAGGACAAGCCCATCACTAAGAAAAGGATGGAGCAAACAAGAGAGCTTACTCATAGATCTCAAGAGACGCATGAGGAAGCTCATCATCAAGAAATCCCTGAGATGCCTCAAGGGATGCATTTTTCTCCAAACAACTATTGGGAACAACTCAACACTTCTCTAGAAGACTTGAGTTATAACATGGACCAATTAAGGGTGGAGCACCAAGAGCACTCCATCATTCTCAATGAGATTAGAGGAGATCAAAGAGCAATGAAGGAGGAGCAACAAAGGCAAGGAAGAGACATAGAAGAGTTCAAGGACATCATTTGTCCATCAAGAAGAAGACGCCACCATCACTAAGGTGGACTCATTCCTTGCTCCTATTTCTCTATTTTTCGGTTTTTATGCTATAAGTTCGTCTATGTTTGTGTCTTCATTACATGATCATTAGTCTTTAGTAACTATGTCTTAAGGCTATGAATAATTCTATGAATTCCTCACCTCTCTTAAATGAAAAATGTTTCTAATTCAAAAGAACAAGAAGTACATGAGTTTCGAATTTATCCTTGAAATTAGTTTAATTATATTGATGTGGTGACAATACTTTCTGTTTTCTGAATGAATGCTTAAACAGTGCATATTTTTTATCTTGTTGCTTATGAATGTTAAAATTGTTGGCTCTTGAAAGAATGATGAACAAAGAGAAATGTTATTGACAATCTGAAAAATCATGAAATTGATTCTTGAAGCAAGAAAAAGCAGTGAAAAAAAAAGTGGCAAAAAAAATAGAAAGAAAAAGAAAAAAAAAGCAGAAAAAGCCAATAGCACTTAAAACCAAAAGGCAAGGGTAAAAAGGATCCAAGGCTTTGAGCATCAATGGATAGGAGGGCCCAAGGAAGTAAATCCAGGCCTAAGTGACTAAATCAAGCTGTCCCTAACCATGTGCTTGTGGCATGTAGGTCCAAGTGAAAATCTTGAGACTGAGTGGTTAAAGTCGTGATCCAAGGCAAAAAGAGTGTGCTTAAGAACTCTGGACACCTCTAACTAGGGACTTTAGCAAAGCTAAGTCACAATCTGAAAAGGTTCACCCAGTTTTGTGTCTATGGCATTTATGTATCCGGTGGTAATACTGGAAAACAAAGTGCTTAGAGCCACGACCAAGACTCATAAAAGTAGTTGTGTTCAAGAATCAACATACTTAACTAGGGGAATCAATAACACTATCTAAAATTCTAAGTTCCTATAGATGCCAATCATTCTAAACTTTAAGGGATAAAGTGAGATGCCAAAACTGTTCAGAAGCAAAAAGCTACAAGTCCCACTCATCTAATTAGAAATAATCTTCATTGATATTTTGGGATTTATAGTATATTCTCTTTTTTTTATCCTATTTGATTTTCAGTTGCTTGGGGACAAACAACAATTTAAGTTTGGTGTTGTGATGAGCGGATAATTTATACGCTTTTTGGCATTGTTTTTAGGTAGTTTTTAGTAGGATCTAGCTACTTTTAGGGATGTTTTTATTAGTTTCTATGTAAAATTCACATTACTGGACTTTACTATGAGTTTGTGTGTTTTTCTATGATTTCAGGTATTTTCTGGCTGAAATTGAGGGACCTGAGCAAAAATCTGATTCAGGCTGAAAAAGGACTGCTCACTACAAGAAAAATACCCATTCAGTCCCACTTTTTTTAAGCTACATTTGAAAAGCATAGCCTATTCTATGAATAGGCCTATTCTATGAATAGGCTACGCTTTTCTCCATGTTGCCTTTTTATATGAGAAAAGGATACAGAATTGTGGCATCATTTAAAAAGTGTAGCCTTAGGTATTTTAGAAATCACTTATAAAGCGTAGCCGTAGGTTGATATCTATAGGTTCACTTTCTGTATCAAAGGGGACGCTTTTAAAGAGTAACCTATTTATTATGTTTTGGGTGCGTTTAAAAAGTGATGCCTAATGTGTCTAGAATAAAAAATTTGACACTTAGTGAATTTTTTCCCTCTTTTCCCTGAAAGCAAGGTAACATACAATACACAGTGAAATTTTTGACATTCCCTCCAAAGAACAACGCACCCTCCAAATTTTTGACATTCATCCTCGAAACACTGCCTCGCCTACACCTACTTCGTACACCCTCGCAACCCTGCCTCCATCCAAAGCCCACCGTTGATCGTCGCCCCCCATTCACTCTCGCTGTTGACCCTCTCCCTCCAAAGCACCAACCTTCATCCCCTTTCGTACACCCTCGCAACCCTACCTCCGTCCAAAGCCCACCGTCGATCGTCGCCCCCCACTCACTCTCTTCACTCTCGCCATTAACCCTATCACTGTCACTCTCACCATTGACCCTCTCGTACAAGAAGAAACCCTTCTTTTCGCCATCTTACACAGATCGTCGCTGCGCCGTCCTCACCATCGTCGCTGCTGCCGCTCTCACCATCGTTATTTCCGTGCTTCTCATCATCATCTTCTCTGTGCTCACATCATTGAATAGGTATGTAGTGATTTCTACTAGGTTCTAAAATTTCAGAGGCTTAGGGTTCTGATTGTAGGGGTTTTAATTTAGGGATTTCAATCTGTGCTATTTTTTGTAAAAGACTTCTATTGCGGTGCTATTGCAGAAAGAATATGAAGTTCAGTTTTGATGCAACTCTTAGAAATTGTAATGCATTATGGATTATGAAGCTGATTATATGTAAATGGATACCAGCTTGAAGCCTTTCTTGTAATCATGCTTATTTTGAATTTAAATTTTTGTAGGAAAAACTTTTTACTGACACCTTGGTTAAGACCATGGTGGAAGAAGCTTTTTACTTTTCCTGCTGTTGATTTGAGGAAGAAGGTTGTTGGTGGCATTATATATATTAAAGTGATTTCGGCTAGTAAACTTTCAAGGACCAAATCCCTCGACACTTAGTAATTTTTTTATCCTTTTCACCAAGACTATCACCAACACAACGTAACTTCGTGCCTCCACCACCAACACCCTGATCTCAAGGGACATAAGTTCATCACTAAGGGTGGCGGCGGCGGTGGTGGTGGTGGTGTCGGTGGTGCAGGGTGGCATAAAGTGGAGAAGTAGATTGATGTTCTTACTACTTCAACTGATGGATGGCTTCATCGTTCTTTCTTTGGAAAATGTATAGGTAATAATTGAAATTGAAGAGTTCAAAACAAATCTGCACTATTTTTTTGTTGTTTCTTTCTAAGTATTTGTGAAATTGTTTGTGTGTATGTGTGTGTGAGTGAGTGAAATAAGGACTTGTTCTGAGTAGTTTTCTTTTAGGAAGTGTTTGGATAACTATGGTTCGAATTTGTTGAGTTGTTTGTATGTGGGGATGAGCAAGGAATCTGAGGCATGCTGGTGTACTTTTTGATTCGTGGCTAGGAGGAGGGATATTCATGGGGATTCAATTTACAAGGCTCAATTGAAGGACTTTTGGGACCAGATTTCTTACCAGAGTTTTGATTCCAAGCTTAGAACCGTCTTTGACATGTAACTAATTCATTACCTCTTTTTAATTTTAGAACTAGGAAAAGAAATTGGTTGGTATTTTCTTTAATTCCCACCATTAAGTATGTTAACCTTCATTTGGAATAATGCAGGGTTGATAAAGATGCAGATGGAAGAATCACCAAGGAAGAAATTAAAGAGGTTTATATGAATTTTCTTTTTAAATTCATCAACAGAAAAATTAGAAGGAAGATAGTGAAGTAGTTTTTATCGGCAACCTTTTTTCCTTTCTTAGCTTTGCATTTTGTTCCCATGAGAATAGGAGTTTCCTTGATCACAAATGATCAATTCTGTTTTCAGACCATCTGCCTTAGTGCCACAACAAACAAACTCTCAAGCATACAGCAGCAGGCTAAAGAATATACAGCTTTGATCATGGAAGAACTAGACCTTGAAGAGATATGATTTATCATGGTATTTACATCATCCTATTTCAGATCGTTTTGGTATAAAACTTATCAAAATTAAGTAAAATTAGTCACTATTATAGTTTCACATACAGATAAGTTCTTTTTTGGGGGTTTTAGGGTTATAGGTTCTTTTTTGGGTACTGATTCGCCAAAAATAGATTAAGCCAGGGGATTCATGTTTGTTCCATCAATTGCATTGGTGATATTGGTGCAAAATTGATATATCTATCTCAATTCATTTTTAATTTACAATTTAGGTTGATAATTCTCATTTTACTGTTTGAAGCAATGCCGTTTTCCCCTTTTGCACTTGAAATTAAGCTGATTGGCATGATTTTGTGAATTTTGCATTCAGCTTTAATGAGAATAATAAAAAACCAACAAGTTGAGAAGAGAAAAAGTAAGTGATCAATCAAATAGATACTGTGGTATTGTATCTTATTTATTTAATTTAATAAGCAAGCTTATTATCTTATGAATCTACTCTGAATTCTGTTTGAGTGAACATTTTTATTTTACTGTATGAATAGTATATAATAGGAGTTAAAGTTAATTTTTTGCGTTTATGTTGCTTGCTTCGTTTGAATTTGCTTTTTGATTTTGCATCTTGCTTCATTTGCCCGAGTATCCTGCTTCAGCTCCCATTTTGGAGATATTGGTGCAATATTGATATATCTGTCTCAATTCATTTTTAATTTGGGATATTGGTGCAAAATTGATATATCTGTCTCAATTCATTTTTAATTTTACAATTTAGGTTGATGATTCTCACTTTACTCTTTGAGACAATGCCGTTTTTCCCTTTTGCACTTGGAATTAAGCTGATTGGCATGATTTTGTGAATTTAGCATTCAGCTTTAATGAGAATAATAGAAAAGCAAGAAGTTTGTTTTCTTGTATTTTTAATCTTTAATCTGATACTTGCAATTGGAACATGTGCTTCATTTGTTGCTCTTGCCAGACAGACTTTTCAGAATTCATTCGGTTCTATGATTTTGCTTTCTTCATGTGTCGCGAGAATGGTCAAAAGAATATTTGTAAGTAGCCCGGTCATTTCCATCAACATAATCTTGTATTGATTGCGTATGGTGGTGAATCAGTATGCAAAATCCTTACATGCTTCTCTTTTTGAATTATGATAATCTGCAGCTATAAGCAGGGCAGTAACTGCTTGGAAATTAGTTCTTGCTGGGAATGAACGCTGATACAATTGTTAAGGCCAAGAGTTTTCTTGATGGTGATGAAGATCAGCATGAAGAAGATGTGTTTGAGAAGAATTTGAAGGTGCTTTAGAATATTTTTTAGTCATTATGCCGAGATTAGAAGATTAATGATTTTTTGTTTGTTAAGTTCTTTTCGGATATAGAGTACAAACTTTGCATTTTAATTGATATGTGATACAAGTTTCATGTGACATAAATTATCTCTTCTTAAGATTATGTCTTTGAATTGTGTAAAGATGATTTTTATTATTTAAAAGAATTATTTAGTATAATTATGTGTTTAATTTTATTTTATAATATTTAACTCATTTAATTAAAAATATAAAATTATATATGTAATAATATTATTAAATATTATGTTGTATAAAAAATTATTAGAATATAAAATTAAAAAAAAAGGACCTAGGGCTACACTTATATAGAGTAGCTTTACAAGTGATGCAGTAGCATTGAAAAACGTAGCCTATTCTGGTAAAAATGGGAGTTGAAAAGCGTAGCCTTTGGTCCTGGACAACATCACTTTAAAAGCGTAGCCTATTCCCAAACGCCAAAAGCGTAGCCCTTGGTGCTGAAAAGCGTAGCCTTTGAGAATAGGCAAGGGCCGAATAGGAATCACCCCAAAAACCATAGTCGTAGCCCAAAAAGTGTAGCTGTAGCCTAAGGCATCATTTTTTTTTCACTTTTGGCTACACTTTTCAAATGTACCTGAATGGGTGTTTTTCTGGTAGTGGCTGATGCTGTTGGATTCTGACCTCCCTGCACTCGAAATGGATTTTCTGGAGCTATAGAACTCCAAATGGCGCGCTCTCAACGGCGTTGAAAAATAGACATCCAGAGCTTTCCAGAAATATATAATAGTCTATTCTTTATCCGAGATTAGATGAAGCCAACTGGCGTTTAACGCCAGTTCCATGCTGCATTCTGGAGTCATACCCCAGAGACACGTCACAAACCAGAGTTAAACGCCAAAAACACGTTACAACTTGGCGTTTAACTCCAAGAGAAGCCTCTGCACGTGTAAAGCTCAAGCTCAGCCCAAGCACACACCCAAGTGGGCCCCGTAAGTGGATTTCTGCACTTAGACTTATTTCTGTAAACCTTAGTAGCTAGTTTAGTATAAATAGAACTTTTTACTATTGTACTAGGTGTCTTTGACTGTCTAGTGTTTTGATCATTCGGTCATTGACTATCTAGTGTTTTGACCATTCGGTCTTTTGATCACTTATGTATTTTCAACGGTGGAGTTTCTACACACTATAGATTAAGGGTGTGGAGCTTTGCTGTACCTCAAGTTTCAATACAATTACTACTATTTTCTATTCAATTCAGCTTATTCTTAATCTAAGATATTTGTTGCACTTCAACATGATGAATATGATGATCCGTGACACTCATCATCATTCTCACCTATGAACACGTGATTGACAACCACTTCTGTTCTACCTTAGATATAACGAATATCTCTTGGGTTCCTTAATCAGAATCTTTATGGTATAAGCTAGAATTATTGGCAACCATTCTTGAGAATCCGGAAGGTCTAAACCTTGTCTGTGGTATTTTGAGTAGGATTCAGGGATTGAATGACTGTGATGAGCTTCAAACTCGCGATTGTTGGGCGTAGTGACAGACGCAAAAGAATCAATGGATTCTATTCCGACATGATCAAGAACCGACAAATGATTAGCCGTGCTGTGACAGAGCATTTGGACCATTTTCACTGAGAGGATGGGATGTAGCCATTGTCAACGGTGATGCCCTAGATACAGCTTTCCATGGAAAGGGGTAAGAGGGATTGGATGAAAGCAGCAGGAAAGCAGAGATTCAGAAGGAACACAGCATCTTCATACACTTATCTGAAATTCCCACCAATGATTTACATAAGTATTTCTATCTTTATTTTCTTTTTATTTATTATTAATTTCAAAAACCATTATAACCATATGAATCTGCCTAACTGAGATTTACAAGGTGACCATAGCTTGCTTCATACCAACAATCTCCGTGGGATCGACCTTACTCACGTAAGGTATTACTTGGACGACCCAGTGCACTTGCTGGTTAGTTGTGCGAAGTTGTGACAAAGTGTGATTCACGTTTGAGAGCGCTACCAAGTTTTTGGCGCCATTATTGATGATCACAATTTCGTGCCCCAGTTAAAAAAGAGGTAATATACGAGTTGGGCTTTCAATTCAGAAAGAATGGAGATCACAGAGAAAGTCAAAAAGAGAAGATGGGAACTCCTTACCGATCCGGTTACAAAAGTAAGTACAACTCTCGTTAGGAAATTCTATGCAAATGCAGTGAGGCAAGATAAGGAGGATGGATCCTATAGAAGCTTTGTGAGGGGTGTGATGGTGGATTTTAGTCCAATGACCATAATGAGGGTGTTGAAGTTACGAACCATACCATTTGAGGAGGAGAGCTACCAATCCATAATAAGTAGCAACCCCAATTATGACCAGATTGTAGAAGATATTTGTATGCAAGAAGCAGATTGGATAAGCGACCCTCGTGGGAAACCCAGATTCATTAAAAGGGGGACCTCATACCTGAAGCTAAGGGATGGTTTGAAATCATAAGTAGATCCATCCTCCCCGCTGGAAATAACTCGGAGGTGAATCGCAAGAGAGCAACAATAGTGTAATGCATAATGAAGGGAGGGGAAATCAAGGTTCATGAACTCATAGCTCAAGGCTTTCGGAAGTTAGCCGAGAAAAATGATCCTAGAGCTATGTTGGGCTATCCTAGCACTATTTTTCGCTTGTGCGAGAGGGCTGGGGTGGTATTTGAAGTCAGGGATACTGAGTTGGTAAAGGTTGATATGCCGATTACCACTCAACGGATGCGATACGTTGCACCTCCCCAACCTCAATGAAGGCCAAGAAAGAGAACAGTGCCACAAGCTTTGGAAGGACAAACCTCAGGCGAGGAAGTCCCAGCCACTCTGGACATGCACCAACTGCAAGAGACTATTGATGGCTTGTCTAAGCAGTACCTAGAAAACCAAGAGGCACAGAGGAAACTCCAACTGCACATGATGGACTGCCAAGAAGAAATGAACTCTAATTGGATGACTCACCAAGGGAAATGGCAAAGGCAGCTGATGGAGCAGCAGCTTGCACAAGGAAGACAGTGGAATGAATCTTTCAACATGATAAACCAAAAGCAGGCTCAACAATAAGAAGCCATCCAAAAGCTGATCAACATGCAAGCACACCAAGGTGCACACATTTATGAGATGCACCGGAAGCAAAGGGAACAGGCAGATATCTTTGATGAGTACCGAGCCTTCTCAGAAGGAGTTTATATGAGTGAGACTGGATATAGTATAAATACTCAAGCCAGGCTTGGATACTTAGTTGGACAGCTGCCCATATTACACCCTGGGATCATAAGATATAAAGACGTTCAGGATGAATTGGCGCGAGTGGAAAAAGAAAGAGCAGAAAAGAGTCATGAATCAGTAAGGAAAGCACTGGAGGATTGGAAAAGGGCCAGAATGGCACGGACGCAAGGAAGCACAAGCGGACACAAAGAGGGAATCCCAGGAAAAGAGGACAAACAAGAAGATGGACATGAGCATCCCCATGAGTAAAAGGTGGTGGAGTTCGTTCTTTTTCTCTCTTTCAAGCCTAAAATAAGGAAAATCATGTATGAAATAGAACATGCTTCCATAATAGCTTAGGACTTTCAATTCTATCTTTGATTTTCATTTCTTAAGTTTATGTTTTACTAGCTAAGTTCCATGTTTCCATCCCATCTTGCTTAATTGTATGCTTGCCCATAGAGATAAATAAAAGAGAATGTTATGAAAAATAAGAGTGGAGTCCATTTTATAGAATAAAGTCTCAATGTTTGTGGTGGTAACTAGTTTGCTAAGTTGGTTCACCAACAAGGTACAAGGGCAATTATGTGTCTTAAACTATATACTTGAAAATGCATCCTATGAAACCAGCTAAATAACAAGATCCCAATAAGAAACAAATGATATGGTATGAAAAAGAAAAGAAGGAAAGAAGAGAAGATAAAGAAAAGAACATGAAATAAGGCTAGGCACCAAGAGTTTGAATCTTGAGACATGTGTCTGTGGTGTTTTTTGTGCAAAGGATCTGCTTAGATGAATAAGTTCTTAGGAGTGCTTCATCACTTGGTAACTTGGGTTAGCTAACCCAGGATTATCAACTGAAAGTCCACTGTCAAGAGCAACCTTGCTACAAAGCATTTAGTCACCCAAAGAGGTGCTGGACACCTGATGACAAGTCATCATATACCCATTTTTCAAGCTAATTTCACTTGTTTTGTTAGCATTTATGCACTTTCTTGCATCCTAAGTAAGTGATTTGGAGTGAAAATGCATAACTTTTCTAAATCGAGCAACCACCATGAAATTAATGATAAATCATGAGGTTTAAGCTAATTTTAATTGAACTTTAATTGATTTATAAGCCTCTTGAATTTAGTGATACTTGGAGTGGTTGTTTTGGTTTATTATAGGTGAAGAAAAGAAAAGAAAAGGAAAAGCGTGGCCTAAGAAGTGTAGCCTAAGGAAAGGAAAGCGTGGCCAAAGCAATAGGAAGCGTGCCGCATGCAAGGGGGAGGCAACATTGCCCTCCACAAGGGCACACTGCCCTCTAGGAGGGCAACATAAGAGAACCAAGAAGAAAAGGCAACTCTGCCCTGCCCACTACAAGGGCAGAGCACAAAATGTGCCTTGAGACCAAGAGGAAGAGAACCTTGCCCTGCCCTTGTGGAGGGCAGTATCGGGCCTTCATGGAAGAAAATCAAAGAAAAAAATGTCACCCATGCATGCCACAAGAATCGAACACGGAACAAGGAAGAAGCAAGGAACTAAGGTTGA
>NC_029774.3:73732142-73732983 GCF_000817695.3 Arachis duranensis | reverse complement strand
ATCCCTGTGGGATCGACCTCACTCATGTGAGTTATTATTACTTGATGCGACCCGGTACACTTGCCGGTGAGTTTTGTGTTGGATCGTTTTCCACACATCAAGTTTTTGGCGCCGTTGCCGGGGATTGAAATAGATTGCCAATGATTAAGTGAAGTGGAGGTCTAGATTAAGCATTTTTTTTCTGTTATTCTAATTCCTACTAACACACTAACTGTTTGAGTTTTTGCTTAAACTAACTAAACCTTCATTCTAGCTATAGATTAAAGTTTCATTGGCTTTCTGAGTTTGTGTGTTTATTGTTGTGTGTTTGTATGTCAGGTATAGGAAGATCTTCCCCTATCATCTCTGAAATTGATCAAAGGACTCTTCGGAGAATAAGAAGAGCCGAAAGAGGGAAGAACTTTGTTGGAGAAGAAGAATCTGAGGAGGAATTCCAAGAGATGGAAGGAGACACCAATCAACCAGGAGAAGGAGCCAACAATAATCAACAACAGAGAAGAGTCTTGGCTTCATACACATTTGCAAATGCTAGGCATTGTGGGAGTAGCATTCTCCCTCCAAATGTCAATGCAAACAATTTTGAATTAAAGCCACAACTCATCACTCTGGTTCAAAACAATTGTTCTTTTGGAGGAGGGCCTTTGGAAGATCCAAATCAGCATCTGTCCACATTCTTGAGAATATGTGACACGGTGAAAACAAATGGTGTACCCCCTGATAGCTACAAGTTGCTGCTCTTCCCATTCTCTCTCAGAGATAAAGCCACTCAATGGCTAGAGACCTTTCCAAAAGAAAGCATCAACACTTGGGATGACTTGGTGAGCAAGTTTCTTGCCAAATT
>NC_029774.3:73728754-73731982 GCF_000817695.3 Arachis duranensis | reverse complement strand
GAAGCACTTGATCATTCAGCTGGAGGCTCTTTGCAACTCATGAAAACTACAGAGGAAGCTCAAAACCTCATTGATATGGTGGCCAATAACCAATATTTCTTTACTCATCAAAGACAACGCCAACCATCACAGAGAAGAGGAGTAATGGAGTTGGAAGGAGTTGATTCAATTTTAGCTCAGAACAAGATTATGCAGCAGCAGATTCAACAACAATTTGAGCAAATGGCTAAGAGAATTGATGGCTTGCAAGTGGCAGCAGTGAGCACCACAAGCCAACCTCCAACCACTTGGGTGCAAAATGAAGAAACTCAAGAGGAGCAATAGCAAGAGCAAGTCCAATACATGCACAACCAAAATCCTGGAACAAATGAAGTCTATGGTGATACTTACAATCCATCTTGGAAGAACCATCCCAACCTCAGATGGGGAGACAACCATAATCAAAACCAACAACCATGGCAAAGAAACACAAGTCAGAACAATTGGAAAAACACAAACCACAACCCTCAGCCAAACACTAACCAAAACTCATACAGAAAACCACAAAACAACTACCCAAATTCTAACCAATACCCACCCAATAACCACCCAACTAACCAAAACACTTATCTTCATCCATCAACACCTCAAAATCAACCCATCTCACAAGACTCACAGAGAATCACCAATCTAGAGCTGCTCATGGAGAAACTGATGAAGAACCAAGAATTGACAACCAAGAACCAAGAAGCCTCCATGAAGAACCTAGAGAGGCAGATTGGACAAATCTCTAAGAAGATTTCTGTTGAAAAACCATCAAATTCACTACCTAGTGATACCATTCCCAACCCAAAGGAAGAATGCAAGGTCGTGCAACTAAGAAGTGGAAAGATGTTAGTGGATAGTAACCAAGGAGCAACAAAGAAGCTTAAGGAGAAATGATTTTCAGAGTACACAATGAGCAAATGATCATCAATGTTTTTAAGTCAATGCAACACCCTCCAGAGCAAGAAGATTATTTGAGGGTGGATATGATAGAGAGCTTGGTGGAAGAAATGTTAGACATCGATCAGCATGAGCAAGAAAAGGATAATCAAGAAACAATAGAGGAACATGTGGCTGAGGCTTTCATAAACAAAGAGGTGGAACCAAGCAAGAAAGAATAGGTGCAAAAGCAAGAACTGAAGCCATTACCTTCTCATCTCAAATATGCATTTCTTGGGACTTCAGAAAGCCTCCCGGTGATCATCTATTTGTCCTTGACAAAGAAAGAAGAAGGAGAGCTTCTTGATGTTCTCAGAGCTCACAAGGACGCCTTAGGATGGACCATTGATGACCTGAAGGGCATCAGCCCTACAGTATGCATGCATAAAATTCTTTTGGAGGACAATTCCAAAGCAGTAATTCAACCTCAGAGAAGACTAAACCCTGCAATGAAGGAAGTTGTCCAGAAGGAAGTGATGAAGTTATGGAATGCAGGAATCATATATCCTATTTCCGATAGCTCATGGATAAGCCCAGTCTAAGTGGTACCAAAGAAAGGTGGGATGACAGTCATTATTAATGAGAAGAGTGAACTCATTCCCACCAGAACAGTGACAGGGTGGAGGATGTGTATTGACTATAGAAGATTGAATGATGCCACACGCAAAGATCACTTCCCACTTCCTTTCATTGATCAAATGCTTGAAAGGTTGGCTGGCCATGCTTATTATTGCTTCTTGGATGGCTATTCTGGGTATAATCAGATAGTGGTAGATCCAAAGGACCAAGAAAAGACTTCATTCACATGCCCAGTTGGAGTTTTTGCCTATAGAAGAATGCCATTCGGATTATGCAATGCCCCAGCCACTTTTCAAAGGTGTATGCTCTCCATTTTCTCAGATATGGTTGAAAAATTCTTAGAGGTTTTCATGGATGACTTCTCTGTTTTTGGTGATAATTTCAATACTTGCCTAAACCATCTAACTCTTGTCTTGAAACGGTGCCAAGAAACTAATTTGGGGCGCTTCATGGGAGGCAACCCATGGTTTAAGATTTCTGTCTTCTCTTTTATTTAATAAGCTATGATTCCTCTGAATATGATTTTGAATTTTCATGCCTGGTAAATGCATATATCATTTTGAAGCACATGGCAAACTTCTAAGTTTGGTGTACCTTAAGGCACACCCAAGTTCATTTTTCAAAAAAGGGGGGGATTATTCTTAGAACATATGCATAATTCTTTTGATAAAGCATGTGACCAAACACTAAGTTTGGTGTCTGCGTGTGCAACAATGTTCAGAAGATCATTTCCCAATCATGGACTCAAAACCATACAGACAAGGAATCATACATCAATTTTTTTTAAAATGCATCAATTGTGAGAACGGTTTGCATTGTTGAGCCGTCCCCTCAATAAAAGATAAGTTTGGTGTTCACCAACTTTTAACATTTTATTCAGGGACACAATTGATCACAAAAAAAATTTTAACTATTAAACAAACCAAAACAATCTATTTTATTATTGCAAATAAGTTGCCACGGTTATATTAATATTCTAAGCTAGCTGTTTTGGTTCAGGTGGAAGAAAAAGATTAAGACAAAAAGCTAGGAGAAGGTCACGGCTAGGAGTTAGGAGAAGCTATGTGAGGAAGGTCACATGTGCCTAGGAGAACGCGTTCATGGAGAACAGAATTTGCATGCATGTAACATTGAACACCTAAATGCATGCAGCCAATGGGAGGAGGATCCTCGTCAAGCCTCAACCATGCATGCAGACCGTCCATTCCATGAGTCCTTGAGATGACCAACTCAATCTCAGCCCTTCATGAACACTAACGGTTCCTTCTTCATTCATTCATTGTGGTTTTGTTGAAAGGCTTGAAGAATTCACCTATAAGTAGCCGTTGGCACCAACACGGTATACACATTCCCATTCAAGCCACTTTCATATGAAAACCATACTCTATTCCACTTCCAAAACCAACATAATTCCCCTACCTCACACATCAAAACCGAACCAAAAATTCACCCCAAACACAACACATATTTCTTCTACTCTCACTATCTCTTTCTTTTAACTTCAACTTCAATGGCCTCCTCAAGCTCAAAAAGAAGGCCGGGAAAAGAACCTATGGTAACCGAACCTCCATCATTTGATGCAAGCAAGTTTAGATCCCAATTCCATGAAGGGAGATATCATAGGTTCATGGAGGCAAAGAATGTCATCTATGAGAAAGGCCTTGATTTGAGGGAAGGAGAATACCC
>NC_029774.3:73727334-73728502 GCF_000817695.3 Arachis duranensis | reverse complement strand
GCCGGGAAAAGAACCTATGGTAACCGAACCTCCATCATTTGATGCACGCAAGTTTAGATCCCAATTCCATGAAGGGAGATATCATAGGTTCATGGAGGCAAAGAATGTCATTTATGAGAAAGGCCTTGAGTTGAGAGACGGGGAATATCCCATTATGAGGCAAATCACTAAAGAAAGAAGGTGGGAACTTTTATGTGCTCCTCTTGTTGATATCAGTGTAGTTATGATTAGGGAGTTCTATGCAAATGCTGCAAAAGAAAACAAAAATAGTGCTCCTTACACAAGCTATGTCAGAGGGGTTGAAGTGAGTTTTAGCCCAGCTGCTATCACAAGAGCCCTCAAGTTGAGAACCATAACCTATGCAGAGCCTAGTTATGAGGCTAGATTGCAAATGAAAAATAATCCTGATGAGATTCTGCAGGGGTTATGCATGGAAAATACAGATTGGGAAAGAGATTCAAAGGGAGTTCCAAGTCACATAAGGAGGATAAATCTTACTCCTGTGGCTAAGGGATGGTATGAAATAGTGAGGAGATCTATCCTTCCTACTGGAAACTCTTCTTGGGTCACAATCAAACGAGCACTCTTGACATATTGCATCTTGCATGGAGGTGAGATCAATCTTGCACAACTCAGAGCCGACAGTATTCAAGAAATGGCCGATAGCACAAGCAAATCAAAAGGTCTTGGACATCCAAGCACCATCCAAAGGCTATGTGACAGAGCTAACGTACTCTTTGAAGATGAGGACACAAAAAAAGTGAAGAAAGGGAAATGGATTACCAAGAAGAGCATGGAGGGAAGGAATGAAGAAGAAGACCAAGAAGGGGTAGTAGCTCCTAGACAAAGGAGATCACAAAGAGAGGAAGGACGAAATCAAGCTTATGATGCCATAGATATGAGCCAATTGCAAAGATCAATTGAAGAACTATCTCAGCAACTCATGCAGGCTCAACAAGGTCAAAATCAACTCATGCAGGCTCAACAAGGCCAAAATCAGGAGGGCCAAGTGAAATATCTAGAGCCCCATCCTGAATTTATGGAGCAATTTTTGAAAGAAAAAGAAGAACGAGAAGCTTGGCAGCATCAAATGGAGGAAAAACAAGAGAAATGGCAGCAACAAATGATGACTCAGCAGCAAGAATTTCAAGCACAGATTCTTGAAGGG